>NC_067472.1:102605657-102749855 GCF_947179515.1 Apodemus sylvaticus
GCTGGGTTGGTGCTTACCCTTCTCCTTTTGTAGAATGCAGAGTACCTTCCAGTGCCATGAACACTACCATAAGGTAAAGGCTCTATGTAGTCACCAGATCAACATCTCCGTATTCAATGATTTGTGCAAATGTTGTCTTCAGCAATAAGTGCTCGCCATCAGTTTGTGGGGAACAACCAATTAAAATGATTTAAAGTAATTTCCAATACTGTTATACTGCTGTTTGAAATATAGTGTTCAACTGGGGCCACTTACCTAATATTAAAAGTTTGAATATATTGAGATACACACACACACACACACACACACACACATATATATATGTATATATATATATATATATATATATATATATATATATATATAAATCAGATAACATGTAGATAATAGACACTGAAAATGAATAATTAGAGCACTTCCACATCAGTGAAAACTAGCAATATACAGGATGAATATCAATATATCCCTACAGTCAAGTCTCCATCCCATCCCCACAATCAGAAGTTATCATTTCTTTCCCTATTAGAGCATTCATTTATCTTTTTTTGAACTCACATACTCAAGATAAAGATCCAGATTCTAAAGGGGAGCAAAGTTAGAAAATTTCTGTTTGCATTTTTCTAAATTCCATTTGCTCAGTGGAGCAGTATTTGGTACTTCAACAACAACCCACAAACAAGTCTTTAGAAGTGCAAATTAAAAACAAAAGGGGCCAGAACAGTATTAATTTTTCCTCATTAAATATTTTTCATTAAATTATTAATAGACAGTACTAACCTGTAATCTGATGTAGGGCCAAACACACAAGGTTAAAACTGTCTTGTTTCCATCAGGTGAACTGTTTAAACTTATACATTTTTAACCTTACTTTTTCCTAATAGAGAGCTTAAATTTATTCTAAGTTCTTTGGCCTGCAATCCTCAAAGGTGATTGATTGTCTACATACTCATAATGTTCATGTCAGCAACAATGTCAAATTCAGTTTATCATACCACAATACATTATCAATTTTCTGAATTCCAACATTACAAAATTATGTGGTTTACCATGATGTCAAGATTATAATTCCAGTTTTAATATTGCCCCCCCCAAAAATCTCAACACAGAAATTTTATTGCATTGAGCCATACAATTGAGCTTGTTCATTGATTTTTCTGTGAGTGAAATAAGATAAAAATCTAGGAGATGCATACTATTATTGTTATTGTTATTTCTCCACCAACTAGTAATATAAAAACCATGTCCACATTTCATCACTAGCCTCAATTTTGAAAGTTCCCTGCAGAGGGCCATTGACCATCCAGCGGAAAGCATATAACATCAGGGGATATATGATGACGCTGCAGACCTGAGTATCCAATGCTTCCAGCTTGGAGGCTTGCCCATCAAAGATAGGAATGTGGGACACTCATCCTTCGGGATAAACGACTCTCATGATCCATAAACCAAGAGCAACATGAAGGGACATTGCAGCTCAGTACTCTGAAGGTCAAGGCTTTACCTCAGTATGCCACAAATATTTCCTTCCTCCCTTCACTCAACTTGCTATCATGTTGATTTTAAGAGAACAGGTGTGTCTGGTTTCTATTGGTAGAGTACAGTTAACCAAAATTTTAATGATTTAAATGAATACTGATTTAGCATTTCTTGTTCTGTTGTTTAAAAATGGCTATATGTTTCAAGGAGAGAACACATCCTCTTGTTTTCCATCCTTCTATAGTCTGCCCATAGTCTTGACTCAAGAGTTGCAAGAAAAGGTGTAAGAGTTGCTTCGGGGGTGTGACTCAACCTATTATGACACGACTGCAGCCATCGTTTGTCATTGCATCTCCTCTCAATCTTATCTTTCTTTTTTCCACTTTTAATGATCTTCATGATTATATCAGGTCTTCTAGATAATCAGAAGATTTTTCTTACCTTGAAGTTAACTGATTGACAACCATCATACTGTCTCTGATCTTAATCCTCTTTGCAACAAATTTTAATGTGTTTAATTACTCAACCACTCCCAAGTGAGCTTCCTACTTTCTTACTTCCACCTCAGAATATTCATTTTTGAAATTCTACTTTCAAAGTGCTTAGTCAGGATGATTTGATAGTTCAACAGGGAATCAGAAGGGCAAAGAAAAATCATACTTTCAACATTACTCACAGCTTTTAAAATGTTAACAATATGATAAGAAAGTGCATGAAATATTAGATACCTTTCAGTGTTTTAAAGATATGCAGTTAGAATCCTTAAAAGATGTCGATGTGTAAGTGTATGAGTATGTGTGTGAAAAACAGAAAATTATAATCATGAGTAATTACAAAAATTTTAGTGTCTGAAAACATTTATATTGAGAAGAGAAAAAATAATAAAGACAAAACAAAATTTTTAAAGATGAAAGCTAAAATTCATGAACTTAAGAATTAGAATTTTATTTTTCAATATTGACAGGAATGTACTGAAGGTTAGGTTGAAACAACATATGAATAAGCCATAAAAATCTCTTATAATGGTAAATAAATAGAATTTCTTACAATAAAAATTTACTGAATACTGAACATGAATATATACATACACATACATACATACACAAGTGTGTGTATGTGTGTGTGTGTGTGTGTATGTGTGAATGTGTTTGTGTGGTGTAGTGTGTAAGACAGGGTCTGAGGTCAGTCAGTGATAGCTATATAAAGAAGGAATACCCAATATAAATTTGTCCTCTGACATCTACATGTATGCCTTGATTCCCCCACACACACAAAACCAGTAATTATAAATAAAGTATATACAATTAGTCAAATATGCATGTGTATATAATCAACATATTGGTAAATGTTACAGCATCAAAAATAAATGTCACATACAAAATGGAAAATGGTTTTAAAGAACTGAATTTGAATTTGTATAAATAAATTTCCTTGACATTATTTAATGGGAAAATAAAAACAAATACGAAAGCAATAGAATAGGATGATCAAAATTCTATAAACTTCTATTTTATTATTCACATACAAAGGCAAATTAGGCTAATATGAACATAAAGACAAAAAAATAGCAAGCCCGACGGAAACTTCAGCTACAGTGAAATGATTTGGAATATGTGGTATAGTCTATGGAAACTTGTGATTCCAAACAAAGAAGATAATTATGATACTTTTGTAAAAATAAACTGTTAAAAACATGTCTCAAGAAATAAAAGTCTTCAGTTATCATTTTTTCTTCTATCTAATATTATAATTCCAGATTATAACATGAGATAAACAGGAACACAAGAAAAAATTTTATAAATAGGTTCGTTTTATTTCACAGAGAATAGTTACAAACTGGTTTTTAACACAAAATGAAAAATGAAGTTTGAAACTTTTAATAATAACCAACAAAACAAGAGTTATAAATTTTATAATTTGCAAGACTTAGTCAAGAAGGCAGTTTAACTAAAGACAGAGAAATTAAATAATTCAAGATTTACGATAAAATGAAATTATTGGAAAATATAAAGTTTTTTAAAAATACTGATTCAAAAACAAAGATTAACAATGCATTATGTTCCTAAATACTCCACAAATTCATAAAAAGACATCTTGGATGTTAAATAAAAAGAGTATTTTAAAACCAAAATGTATATTAGAAAGGCAAAACTAGCTACAGTGCCAGACAACTGCAAACATGTTAAATAGGTGTGAATAGTTTTTATGGCTGGGTTCCATTAGGTTATGGAGTTAATATAGGATAGTCAATGATGCAGTACTGGTTACTCTGTGGAAAATGTTCTTGAAAATTGGTGTTTGCTTTGTCAATCACTCCACTAAGTCTCATATACTTGTCAGACTATTCATGGTTAAACTACTAATTTGGCAATGTTGTTCTAAACTCAGGACTGTGGCTTTTGAGGAGCATACAGGATCATAATGTTTATAGAGCCAAATAGTTTGAGTATATTTAGCTCTTGGTTTATCTTCCAAAATTAGAATGTTTCAAGATATATAACAGACACAATACTAATGCAAATCAAAGAAATGAATGCTAACATGCATGAGTGGAAGAAGAAGGAAAGAAAACCAGAATCTTTTGTGATGGCATATAAGAAATTTCCACATGATCTTCTCCCAGAGTAGCCTTTCCAGTCTAATCTAACAGTCCTTCAACTTTGAAATATGATGAAGTGTCTAAATAACTGTTTTATTAATCTACAGTCTGAGACAAATCAACTAGTCTTGCAAACTGGTAGACCACAGGGCAGGATAGGAACTATACACTAAGACAAGAACACGAGTCTTCCTAGGTGAATCAAAGAATATGACACTCTCTTACCTTTTAGTGAATACATGGAGAACACGTTCTCTTATCTGCTTTGTCCTCACACCGTAAATGATGGGATTGAGGGAGGGAGGAATGACCAAATAGAGATTTGCAACAAGAATATGAATGTAGTGTGGAATGTTGTGTCCAAATCGGTGAGTGAGGAAAGAGAAGACTGATGGGATGTAGAAAACAAAGAGAACAGCAACATGGGAACCACACGTGCTGAGGGCTTTTAACCGTGCATCCTGAGATGGGAGACGGAACACAGCGCGAAGAATGTACCCATATGAGATGCCAATCAGTAACAAATTCAGAAGAAAGAGAGAGACCACAAAAAGGCCATACACAGCATTTATATGGATGTTTCCACAGGACAATTTTGCAATGCCCATGTGCTCACAATAGGAATGTGCTATTACATGGGCTTGACAAAAGGGTAAGCGGTAAATGAGATAGATCATTGGGCATATAAACAAGGCTGGACGAATCACCACACATATACTGATGCCTATTAGGACGCGAGATGTCAAGATGGTTGTGTAGTGAAGTGGAGCACAAATGGCTACATAACGGTCAAAAGCCATGGCCATGAGAACCTCAGCCTCCATGCCAGTGAAGGCATGGATTAAAAACATCTGAGCCACACAGCCACCAAAATTTATTTCATGGGCATCAAACCAGAATATGCCAAGCATACGGGGCACGGAGGTTGTAGAAAGAGCCAAGTCAACTGAAGAAAGGATAGCTAGAAAGTAGAACATGGGTTCTCGGAGAGAGCGCTCTGTCTTGATAACTACCAGGATTGTGGTATTTCCCATTAGGGCCACAAGATAAATACAGCAGAAAGGCAGAGAGATCCAAGCATGGACTTCCTCCAGACCTGGAATCCCAATGAGGAAAAATGTGGCTGGGTGAGAGGCACTCCTGTTGTTGTGGATTGCCATTCTGCACTGGTCAGAAGAGGTGAAGTTCTTCTTTCTGTGGGGAAAAATGAAACACACACACACACACACACACACACACAAACACACACACATACACACAAGAGAATGAGAAGACAGACAGGGGATAAAGATAGACAAGTAACAGAGAGAGAGACAGACACACACACACACCCACAGAGAAAGAGAGAGAGAGAGAGAGAGAGAGAGAGAGAGAGAGAGAGAGAGAGACAGAGACAGAGACAGAGAGAGACAGAGACAGAGACAGAGACAGAGACAGAAACAGAGACAGATAGAACACAAAATGATGAGACAGTGGGGAATGAAGTGGCTAGTGTAGTGTGTTAAATACATGTATAGAGTTGAACTCACTCTTACCATGAAGCACAGCTTGTTGCAACAGATTGTATGCTCACTCATTTGCTTAGCCATTTGACCAGTTCTGACCACCTTCATATTTTAATTTTTCATTTACCTCTTAGCATAGGTACTGCAGGAAATTCAAGGCAGATGTATAATAACCAGAACTCTCTTCTTCCTTTGGAAAAAAAATACAAAATGTGATTTGATTCTGGGAATACACTTTGTTGTAGGATTCAGTATAGGAAAAGGGGAATACACTATAAGGGAGGTCCAAATATAGTAAGACATTCATAGTGAAAATGAATTATGAATTCAGACTTATAGGAAAGTTCAAATTCAGAATATAAATTCTGACTTGTGGAAGGTATAGAGCATTATAGAGACACATGTATGAAAATTGCTCTCACCATGTACTTCCCATATGTGTCTCCAAGTACTGTCTTAGTAACTCACCAGAAATTAGCAGAGATCCACTGGTTCTTCTGAAGAACCTTGAAAAACACAGTAGTTAAACTCCTGTCTCAGCAGTACACAAAAGACACACTTATATTGTCTTTCAAGTACTGTAAAGACTTTTCTAAAAATACATCACAGTTTACCCTCAGATTTAGACTCAGCTCTGGGGCTGAATCCCCAGAGACTGCTTATGTAGTCCTAGATTCTGCTCTGGAAGCAGAAGCACAAGAACTAAACCCAACCTGAGAATTATTAAAGCTCATTTTCTTATCTGTATCATAACTAGAATTCCTTGCCATAAAATGCTAATGATGAAAATAACACCAGCTATGAAGCTAAAATGATAACCAATATATATAAAACTCAGAGTGTGTGTGTGTGTGTGTGTGTGTGTGTGTGTGTGTGTGTGTGTGTGTGTGTGCATGTGCCAGGGCATATATTTACAGAAACATGGCTATGAAGTTGAAAATTTACCAAATAATATTATAAACATTACTATTTTACTCCAGAAGAATACAAAAGTTCCAGGGACTTGGATATCTCATTGACTTCAGATGACTGCAGTAGAAATTCCATGGCATTGTGCTCCATAAAAATACAGTCTCTGCATTGGCTTTTGTTATTTGACATCTCATACACACTGATTATCCCTAGCCCTCCATATCCACGCACCCTCCACAACTTGTAAGATCTAGACTAGTTCTCATATCCATTGCTGGGGACTAGTGGAGGGAGGGGAAACTGAGATCAGGATGCATTGTATGAGAAAAGAATAAGTACTAATTAAAGAAAAAAATAACTAATGCTAAACTGTGATATCAAAATATAAAGTCAGTTCAAGGAAGTTTAAGAAATGAACAGCCAGTCATCACACTTTGGACTGGTTAAAATATTATTTCACCAAGAAATACAATCAAACACAAACAAAAAAGAAATGAAAAGCCAAAACAAATTTAAAAAAATAATAAGGCAAATTTTTAGAAAAGCAAAGCATATGTCCACAAAAATACCACTGAGTTCATTGTATATAAATACAATTTCTTTTGTATGCTAGAGTAAAACTGACATAGTAGGAAGGTGTTTTCTGAAGTCTCCTGAGGTAACTGGTAGAAACACCAAACTGAAGCAATGACTGTTCCAGAGTTTAAACCTACCTAACCACAATGGCTATTTCAAGGAGAAAGCTTAGGAGACAAGTTACCTAGCCAGCCTAGGATCCCTTTCAAATAGTTTTTTATTTTGTTTTTTTTTTCAAGTTACTTCCCTCTATTTCTGAAATCATAGTATGTCCTTATTACAATTTCCACCTCCTCCCTGTCAAGAGCCAGCCTAGGCTTGGGGAGGGGTTCTAGGGAAGGGTGTTTGGGAGAGGCAAAGGGAAGTACTCAGTCAGATCATGGGTACAAGCTGACAGCCTTGTGTTCTGCTTGAGACAGCTTCCCAGAGATCTCAACAGTCATCAAGATAGCTTAGGTCTCTCAGACCAAAGCCTAGTATTTTATTTACATATCAATTCAATTGTCAACCCAAGGTTGCCATTGTATGACTTTAGCCACTTTATTCTTAGAAAAGGACAGTAGGTACATTTTTTAATACATGTATGTATACATACATATATTATCAATGAATTCAGAGCTCTTCTGCCTTTGTAAGCATAGACAATAAGCTAGCTAGGTGGGACCCAGCTCTGCGATCACCATTCCCACCACTCCTGGGCATAAACTAGCTCTTTCCCAAGCTTACCCTTAACTCAGGAATCTAACTGCTTTTGTAAGCACAAGCAAAAACTAAACTTAGCTGGGTGGTATCTTGCCCTGTGATCACTATTCCTTAAATCTCTTCATGTTCTTCCTTAAAAATCTTTCTAAGAAACTGGCTCATAGTACAGCTGCCTCTGTTCCTTTAGGTCCGTAACCCCCCCCCTAAAAATTCATATTGCTTCCTTATACTTTTCATAATTGAGAAATTACATACTCTTGAACTCATATCTTCAAAATGCCTTTCCTTCAGCCTTAAGGGCTGCCTGGAAGATCACAAGGTTTACCATTTTGCTAAGGGGACACTCTCACCTCTTGGACTCCTGCTGTCTCTAATTATTTTGTAGTCATTAACCTTGGCAGAAAGCATATTTCCCCAAAGAAGGATCATAAAGTAAAATATAACACAAGCCTTACAGCATTTAGCAAACTTCAACACTCACAGTGGCTCACACCCTGCTGTCCCTACTCCAGGTTTAGAAGTTATGTCACGCCATCCTTTTCATGTGACCATACAACATACAGGATTCGCCACTGCCCATCTTTCCTCTTATTTGAATCCATTACTTTTCTGTCTTTCATTAGAAAAATAAAACAGGTTTAAGAGGCAACAACAAAATAACAAAATATAACAAAATAAAATATAAGATAAAACAAAAACCATCTGGGCTGGAGAGATGGCTCAGCAGTTAAGAGCACTGACTGCTTTTCTGAAGGTTCTGAGTTCAATTCCCAGTAACCACTTGGTGGCTCACAACTCTCTGTAATGGGATCTGATGCCCTCTTCTGGAGTGTCTGAAGACAGCTACAGTGTACTCATATAAAAAAATATATATAAATCTTTAAAAATAAACTATCACAAAGAAGTTGGACAATGCAAATGAACAGAACAAGAACAACAAAAAACCTACAAAACAAGGCACATGAATCAGATACCCACTAGTTCATATACTTGGGAGTACTTTAAAAACACTAAACCTAAAACAAATGTATACATATATGACCTGGTGCAGACCTATACAGGGTTCGTGCATGCTGCTTCAGACTCCGTGAAGCCATATGATCATTGCTCAGTTGATTTAGAGGGCCTTGTTGTTAGTTGTCCTTCATTCCTACTGGCTCTTACATACTTTTTGCCTCCTTGGTCACAGGGTTCCCTGACCTCTAAGAAGGATTTGATGAAGACTTCTCATTTAGAATTGTAGGTTATAAGGTTTCTCTTTGTGTGTGATTAGTATCTGGCTATTTCCATTTGCTACAAAAGGAAGTTTTTCTGATGGTCACTGAATAAGACACTGATCTATGAGTATAGCAGAATGCTAGTAGGAGTAATTTTACCTTTTTAAGACCAGTAGTATTTGGTATAACCATAGGTCTCTGAGATATCTAGTCTATCAGTATTGGTCACCCAAGCAATATCAATATGGATTCCAACTCTTGGAGTGGGCCTTAAGTCAAATCAAATTGATTTTTCCATAATTTATTATTTCCATAAGCTTTGTGACATGATTGCCCTAGAATATTTTGCATGCAGGATATCACTGCATGTATAAGTTTTTGGCTGGATTGGCATTTTTATTATTATTTGTTTTGTTTTGTTTTCCTTTTTCATTTATTTTGTTTTGTTTTAGCCTACAAAGTACCTTCACATACCAAAGACTCTAGATCATAGGAGTAAAGGTTCTATGGAGGCACCAGCTTGACCTCTCCATGTTCAATGAGTTATGTGGATGTTGTCCTCAGCAATGGGGCCTTGCTGTCAGTTTGTGGAAAGCAACCTGTTTGCTTGGCAACAGCCTGACTGGGGTTTTCCAAATGACATCTTTGGCAAACAACTCAATTGGTTGTAACCCGGTCCAAGTACTGGAAGCATTGTTTGGTGACTAGAGTTAGACAACCGAGACTCTTGTTTTTCATTATATGGAATTTTTTCATTATATGGAATTATATATATAATTGTTTCATACATTTTAGGAAGTTCTCATTGCACTAGCTTACCATGGGATACCTCAAATGCCCCTCAATTCTAGCTGTTTTTTCTGCATTCCCTCTCTCAACCCCATCTCCTCCTTCTCTATCTGATCTTCCCATTGCTGTTCCACAGCCACCATTCCACCCATTACATCTATTCTATACCCCTACATAGAGATCTATGTGTCTCTTCTTCCATACCTATCTTCCCTAGGTCTTCAGAATATAGTTTCATTATCTCTTATTTAATTGGTTACTATACACATATAAATGAATACATACCATATTTATTTTTCTGGGTCTGTGTTACCTCAGTCAGGATGATTTTTCTTGTTCTATTTAGATAACCTGCAAATTTTATGATTTTTCTAGTTCCATCTAGATAACCTGCAAATTTTATGATGTCATTCTTTTGTTACAGATGATAATACTCCATTGTGCAAATGTACCACATTTTCTTTATCCATTCTTTTGTTGAGAAATATGTTGGTTTTTTTTTTATCAGATTCTGGTGATTATGAATAGAGCAACAATGAACATGGTTGAGCAACGGTCCTTGTGATGATATGAACACCTTTGGATTTATGTCCCCAAGAGTGTTTTGCCTGGACCTTGACGTAAATCAATTCCCATCTTCCTGAGGAACTGCCATTGTTCTCCACATTGACTGTACAAGTTTGAGCTTCTATCAACAATGAGCAAATTCCCCTTATTTCACTTCTTAAACAACATGAGTTGTTATTTCTTGTATTGATCTTAGCCATTCTGGCAAGTGTATGATGGAATCTCAAAGTGGTTTTCATTAAATATCCCTGATGGCTGAAGTTATTGAACAGTTAGTGTTTCTCAGCCATTTGAGTTTACTCTATCAGGAATTCTGTTTAGAGCTATAACCCATTTTTTAATTACACAATTTGGCTTTTTGATATAAAATTCTTGAGTTCTTTACATATTATGGATATTTAGATGTTAGTCCTCTACTGAATGTGGAGTTGCTAAAACATCTTTCTTCATTCTCTAGGCTGCTGCTCTGTCCAAATGACTTTGCCTTACAGCAGCTTTCCATTCTCCTCAGATCCCATTTATTAAGTGGTGATCTTAGTGTCTTCATTAAAGGTACTCTGTTCAAAAAGTCTTCTGTGCAAATGAATTCAAGGCTAATTCCCACTTTTTCTTCTATCAGGTTCAGTGAATTTCTCTTTGATCTGAATTTATGTTGAGATCTTTGATTTGTGAAGATCTTAAGATTTGTGATAGGTGGTAAAAATGGTCCTATTTGCTCTCTTTTACATGAAGCCATCAAGTTTCATCAGAACAAATTTGTTGAAGGTGCTGGGATTTTTCAAGTGATTGTTTTTTTTTAATCAAAGATCAGATGTTTATAACTGTGCAGATTTATGTATGAGTCTTCAATTTGAATGCATTGATCAGCATTTTGGGTTTGATGCAAATAACATGCTGTTTTTCTTACTGTAACTTTGTAGTATACCTTGCAATCAGGAATGGGAAGACTTCTAGCAGTTCTTTTAGTCTTCAGGATTGTTTTAGCTACCATGGGGTTTTGGTTTTCTATACGATGCTGAAAACTGACATTTCAAGGTCTGTAAAGAATTGTGTTGAAATTTTGAATCTGTAGATTGTTTTTGGTAGGATGACTATTTTTACCATATCAGTCCTACCAATAAGTGAGAATTGGAGATCTTTCCATTTTCTGATATCTTTTTAAATTTCTTTTTTTTTATTCGATATATTTTTTATTTACATTTCAAATGATTTCCCCTTTTCTAGACCCCCCACTCCCTGAAAGTCCCATAAGCCCCCTTCTCTCCCCCTGTTTTCCCACCCAACCCTTCCCACTTCCCTGTTCTGGTTTTGCCCTATACTGCTTCACTGAGTCTTTCCAGAACAAGGGGCCACTCCTCCATTCTTCTTGTACCTCATTTGATGTGTGGATTATGGTTTTGGTATTCCACTATTCTAGGTTAATATCCACTTATCAGTGAGTGCATACCATGAATCATCTTTTGAGTCTGGGTTACGTCACTTAGTATGATGTTCTCCAGCTCCATCCATTTGCCTAAGAATTTCATGAATTCATTGTTTCTAATGGCTGAATAGGACTCCATTGTGTATATATACCACATATTTTGTATCCACTCTTCTGTTGAGGGATACCTGGGTTCTTTCCAGCTTCTGGCAATTATAAATAGGGCTGCTATGAACATAGTAGAACATGTATCCTTATTACATGCTGGGGAATCTTCTGGGTATATGCCCAGGAGTGGTATAGCAGGATCTTCTGGAAGTGAGGTGCCCAGTTTTCGGTGGAACCGCCAGACTGATTTCCAGAGTGGTTGTACCAATTTGCAACCCCACCAGTAGTGGAGGAGTGTTCCTCTTTCTCCACATCCTCGCCAACATCTGCTGTCTATCAAGGACCTCCACATAAAGCCAGACACTCTGAAGCTAATAGAAAAGAAACTGGGGAAGACCTTTGAGGACATCGGTACAGGGGGAAAGTTCCTGAACAGAACACCAATAGCTTATGCTCTAAGATCAAGAATTGACAAATGGGACCTCATAAAATTACAAAGTTTCTGTAAGGCAAAGGACACAGTTAAAAGGACAAAACGGCAACCATCAAATTGGGAAAGGCTCTTCACCAACCCTACATCAGATAGAGGGCTAATATCCAATATATATAAAGAACTCAAGAAGTTAGACTCCAGAAAACCAAACAACCCTATTAAAAAATGGAGTACAAAGTTAAACAAAGAATTTTCACCTGAAGAACTTCAGATGGCGGAGAAACATCTTAAAAAATGCTCAACTTCATTAGTCATTAGGGAAATGCAAATCAAAACAACCCAGAGATTTCACCTTACACCAGTCAGAATGGCTAAGATTAAAAATTCTTTTTAAATTTCTTTCTTCAAAGACAATGCTTTCATTTTGTTTTGTTTTGCTTTGTTTGTATTTTTATCGTACAAGCCTGTTACTTAATTGGTTAGAGTTACACCAAGATATTTTATGGTATTTAAAACTATTGTGAAAGGTGTTGTTTCTCTGATTTCTTGCTCAGTCCATTTGCCATTTGTGTAGAGGAGGGCTACTGATTTTTATAATTTAAATCCAGTTACTTTGCTGAATGTATTTATCTAGTGTAGGAGTTCCTCAGTGGATTTTTTTGGGGGGGGTCACTTATGTTACTGTCAGATCATGGGCAAATAAGGATACTGTAACTTCTTTCTTACCAATTTATATTCCCTTGATTGCCTTCAGTTGTCTTACTGTTCTAGCTAAAACTTCATATTGTATTGAATAGGTATAGAGAATAGGATGAAGAGAATGAACAACCTTATCTTGTTCCTGATTTTATTGGAACTGCTTTGAGTTTTTCCTCTGTATTTAAGTTGGTGTGAGATATGGGATTGCTATAAACTGCATTTATTAGATTTAGGTATGTCCCTTGTATCCGTAATCCCTCCAGGACAGTTATGATGAAGGGGTATTGGACTTTGTCAAAGGCCTTTGTTTACCAAATGAGATGATAATGTGTTTTTTGTCTTTTGTTTAAGTATTGGGCTTAATTTTTTGATTATGATACAATGAATCTTCCCTGTGTTTCTGGGATAAGGCCTACTTGAACATAGTGGATGATAATTTTGATATGTTCTTGAATTTAGTTTGCAAACATTCTATTATTTTTGTACTAATGTTTATTGCCAGGAGCCAGACCTGGCAGAGGTTTTTCTTCTTGGTTCTTCTTGAGGCAGGGAGGAAGAGTGTGTGTGGGGGGTAGACTTTGTCTTATTGAAAATTTAGGGTTGCTGTATAATAAAAAGCTGATTTATCTAAGTCTAAGTTACTATGCTAATGTAGCTAACCTGCCTTCAGTGTTCCTCTGAAACCAGAGGCTGCAGTCTCAGGCACTTAGCACCTCATCCTAAAACAGCAGGAGATTAACTAAAGGATTAGTTGCTAGAGCCTTTTCCCTATTGTCCAGATGCCTCTTGCTTGTCAGTGTAGGGGGAAGTTAGAAACAATAAACTTCTATTGAACCAGGAGAAGAGAATAACACATGCAGAAGGAAAAACTTTTACATAAGTGAATATGCATAATCTCATATAAATTCATACACAGCTTCAAACATATATATTTCCACACAAATTCAGTTGGGCTCAGCTTGCATGCATTCTCACAATTTCATACTTATACAAACACATGCATACATTCTCACAATTGCATACTTACACACACATCCATACTTACATATGCATATGGAGCAAAAGACCAAGCACTGGTGCAGAAAGAACTCACTCATTCTGGATGAAAAATGGACTCCAATATTTATTGCATCAAGAAAGAAAAAGCTTCTACCCTTTTAATGCTAAGTGAATTAAATACATGCTTTTAGGAAAAAGGCTTTGTATCTCTTTTTTTTAAATATTTTTTTATTCGATAAAATTTTTATTTACATTTCAAATGATTTCCCCTTTTCTGGCCCCCCACTCCCTGAAAGTCCCATAAGCCCTCTTCCTTCCCCCTGTTCTCCCATCCACCCCTTCCCATTTCCCTGTTCTGGTTTTGCCCTATACTGCTACACTGAGTCTTTCCAGAACCAGGCCACTCCTCCGTTCTTCTTGTATATCGTTTGATGTGTGGCTTATGTTTTGGGTATTCCAATTTTCTATGCTAATATCCACTTATTAGTGAGTGCATACCATGATTAATCTTTTGAGACTGGGTTACCTCACTTAGTATGATGTTCTCCAGCTCCATCCATTTGTCTAAGAATTTCATGAATTCATTGTTTCTAATGGCTAAATAGTACTCCTCGACAAAGGAGCTGAAAACATCCAGTGGAAAAAAGATAGCCTTTTCAACAGGTGGTGCTGATTCAACTGGAGGTCAGCATGCAGAATAATGTGAATTGATCCATCCTTATCTCCTTGTACTAAGCTCAACTCCAAATGGATCAAGGACCTCCACATAAAGCCAGACACTCTGAAGCTAATAAAAAAGAAACTGGGGAAGACCCTTGAGGACATTGGTACAGGGGGAAAGTTCCTGAACAGAACACCAATAGCGTATGCTCTAAGATCAAGAATAGACAAATGGGACCTCATAAAATTACAAAGTTTCTGTAAGCAAAGGACACCATCAAAAGGACAAATCGGCAACCAACAAATTGGGAAAAGATCTTCACCAACCCTACATCAGATAGAGGGCTAATATACAATATATACAAAGAACTCAAGAAGTTAGACCCCAGAAAGCCAAATAACCCTATTAAAAAATGGGGTACAGCGCTAAGCAAAGAATTTTCACCTGAAGAACTTTGGATGGCTGAGAAGCATCTTAAAAAATGCTCAACTTCATTAGTCATTAGGGAAATGCAAATCAAAACAACCCTGAGATCTCACCTCACACCAGTCAGAATGGCTAAGATAAAAAACTCAGGAGACAGCAGGTGTTGGCAAGGATGTGGAGAAAGAGGAACACTCCTCCACTGCTGGTGGAGTTGCAAATTGGTACAACCACTCTGGAAATCTGTCTGGCGGTTCCTCAGAAAACTGGGTATGCCACTTCCGGACGATCCTGCTATACCACTCCTGGGCATATACCCAGAGGATTCCCCAGCAGGTAGTAAGGATACGTGTTCCCCTATGTTCATAGCAGCCCTATTTATAATAGCCAGAAGCTGGAAAGAACCCAGGTATCCCTCAATGGAAGAATAGATGCAAAAATGTGGTATACATACACTTTGTATCTCTTAATAAGACTTACCCTGTCATGTCCTGTAAGGAGAAGCCTGCTTGCTCCTCTGCTCTCTGCAACATCTTTTTTTCTTCTTTCCCTTTGCATCCTTGTTTCTCTTAGTTATTTTATGTTACCTATAGTTCCTAAATTATTCTACTCTGCGTTCTCCTTCTAATCTTGTTCTCTTCTGACTAAAAACTTCTTCTCAGTTCAGTTCTCTCAACTCTGCTCCTCTCCTAAACTCTTCTGGTCTGTTCTTTGCTAGTATATTAGCTTGTCCCATTATGGCTCCTGACAGTTCATAAAGAAACTCAATCTGTAATACTCTTCCTTTGTTGGGTATTTGTGTGGTTTAGATATCAGTGTAACTATGACCTCATAAAATGAATTGAGCAAAGTTCCTTTTCTTTCTATTTTGTGAACAAATTTGAGAAGTATTGGTGTTGAGTATTCTTTAAAAGTCTGGTAGATCTGTAGTAAAACTGTCTTTCTTACCCTGTACTTTTTTGGTTGGGACATTTAATGACTGGTCCTATCTCCCTAGGGGAGGTATAGGCCTATTTAAATTCCTTATCTGATCTTAATTTAATTAGGTATGCTATACTATCAAGAAAATTATTAATTTCTGTTAGATTTTCCAATTTGGTGTAGTAAAGGTTTTAAAAGTATGTCTTTATTATTCTCTGGGTTTTCTTGGTATCTATTATGTCCCCCACTTCATTTTAGATTTTCTTAATTTGACTATTCTTTCTCTTCATTTTAGTTAATTTTGATAAATAGATTACTGATTTTATTGATTTTTGTCAAAGAGCCAAAACTTTCTTTCATTGATTCTTTGTATTATTCTCTGTTACTTTCTTTTATTTTAGTTGAGTTTTTGTTTTGTTTTGTTTTTTACTTACCATCAACTCCTTTTGTATTTAATTTCTTCTTTTTGTTCTAGAGGTTTCAGGGGTACTATTAAGTTACAAGTATGAGATCTTTCCAATTTTTTTTTTAATATAGGCACTGACTGCTATAAACTTTCTTCTTAGCAATGTGTCCCATAAATTTGAGTGTGCTGTATGCATTTGCATTCAATTCTAGAAAGTATTTGATTCATTTTTCTCTTGACCCATTTTATCATTCAGTAGGGTTCTTCAATTTCCATGTTTTACTGTTTTTGTCATTAATGTGGTGATCTGATAGGATGTAAGGAGTTATTTCAATTTTCTTGTATCTGTTGATACTTGCTTTATATCTGAGCATGTGTTCAATTTTGGAGTAAGTTCCATGGACAGAACAAGGTATACTCTTTTGTGTTTGAGTGAAATGTTCTGTAAATATCTTTTAGATCCATTTGGTTTAAAATGTCTGTTAGCTCTGGCATTTCTGAACAACCTTGTGAAAGCAAGGGTTTTTTTTTTATTAGATATTTTCTTTATTTATATTTCAAATGTTATCCCCTTTCCTGGTTTCCCCTCCAAAAATACACAATCCAATCTCCCCTAACCCTCCAACCCCATTCACCAACCCCCGCACTCCTGCTTCCTTGTCCTGGCATTCCCCTATATTGGGGCATTGAGCCTTTTCAGGACTAAGGGCCTCTCTTCCCTTTGATTTCCCACAAGGCCATTCTCTGCTACATATGAGTAACCTTGTGTGTGGACATAGATGTTAAAACTTTGAATGTCATCTTGGTAGATTTTTTTTTCTTTGATGAGTATGTCAGAACATAGTGTCCTTCCCTACCTCTTCTGATTAATTTCAGTTTAAGGTCTATTTAGTTGAATATTAAAATGAATACACCAGCTTGCTTCTTATGACCATTTACTTGAAATGTTTTGTCCATTGCTTTACCCTGAGGTAATATCTGCCCTTGATTTTGAGGTGTGTTTCTTGGATACAGCAGAAGGATAGATACTGGTTTTGCATCAGTGTTGTCAGTTTGCGACTTTTTATTGGGGAACTGAGACCATTAATATTGAGAGACACTAGGTAAGGAGTGAGTCCAGTTAGTCAGTGGTGGTAGTTTGTGTGTGTGTGTGTGTGTGTGTGTGCATGCTCCTTCTTTTGATTTTGACTTTCTAAGATTATTTATTCCCTGTGTTTTCTATAGGTTATACCTTTTATCTTGGAGTTTTTCTTCTAACACCTTCTGTAGAACTGGATTGTGAATAAATATCATTTATATTTGGCTTTATCATGAATACCTTATTTTCTTTATCTACGGTGATTGAAAATTTTGTTGTATACAGCAGACTGGAATGGCATCTATGGTCTCTTAGTCTGTAGCATATCTGTCCAGGCCCTCTGGCCTTTAGAGTCTCTATTAAGAAGTCAAATGTAATTCTAACAGGCCTGCCTTCGTATATTTTTTTTCCTTTCCCTTGCAGCTTTGAATATCCTCCCTCTGTTCTGTATGTTTCGTGTTGATTATTATGCCCTAAGGGAACATTCTTTTCTGGTCCAGTCTTCTTGGTGTTCTGTGTGCTTCCTGTACTTCTATAGACATTTCCATCTTAAGGTTAGGAAAATTTTCTCCTGTGGTTTTGTTAAAATTATTTTCTGGTTCTGTAAACTAAGTTTCTTTACTTTTCTCTATTCCCGCTGCTTTTAGATTTGGTCTTTTCATTGTGTCCCACATTTCTTGGATGTTTTCTGTAAGGAGGGTTTTAGATTTAACATTTTTTTGACCAATAATAAAGTTAATGTTTTCATTTATTTCTTCAATTGTACCTTTAGTGTTGGCATTCTGTCTTCTATCTCTTGTATTCTGTTTGTGAAGCTTACCTCTGTAGTTCCTGCCAAATTAATTTTTTTCTTTTATTTCCTGTATTCCCTCAGTTTGGGTTTTCTTTGATTCTATTTTCATTTTTGGATCTTGAAAAGTTCTATGTATTTCTTCTTCTTCTTCTTCTTCTTCTTCTTCTTCTTCTTCTTCTTCTTCTTCTTCTTCTTCTTCTTCTTCTTCTTCAAGATTTATTTATTATTATATCCAAGTACATACTGTAGCTGTCTTCAGACACACCAGAAGAGGGTGTCAGATCTCTTTGTGGATGGATGTCAACCACCATATGGTTGCTGGGATTTGAAGTTAGGACCTTAGAAAAATAGTCAGTACTCTTAACCGCTGAGCCATCTCTCCAGCCCCATTTTCTTCTGCTGTTTTTGTTTTTCTTAATTTCCTGTAGGGGTTTATTCATTCCCTCCAGCTGTTTGTGTTTTCCTGAATTTCATAAGGGAATTTTTATTTCCTCTTTAAGAACTACTGTCATGTCCATTAAGGCGTTTTTCTTGTGCGTCAGCTATGTTGAAATATTCAGGCCCTGCTGTGGTAGGGCTGTGAGCTCTAGTGGAGACATATCACCCTGTTATTAATTGTATTTGGGAGCAGGTGTCTAGGCTTATGATGATTACAGGCCTAGGTTCTGATTTCTGGTTTTGTCTTTGTGGGATGGGTGTTTTGTTCCTAGTTTCTGTTTCCTCTGGCCTTTAGGAGAGTATGGTGGCTGTGTGTTGTCTAGTAGGAAATTTTCTGTGTACCTGATGTTGGTACCGAGACCTGCGAGGCCTGTGACGTCATATAGGCGACAATTAGAACTATAGGCCTGTTGCCAAGGCAACAGCCGCCATATACCCAGAATTCAATGGCCCACCTTTACCTGTAATTTACATCGTCACCCGTATATAACTAGGTAGCATTTCTTCCCCCCTCTCTCTTTCTTTCCTCCCTTCTTCCCGCCCGCTACCCCTTTCCCCATCTTAAATAAAGTCCCACGTGGAACTGTTTGGCCTGGTGTATCTCATTGCGGCCCTTGTCTCCACCGCATCCTGGCAGACAGGTGACCTGTGCTGTGGTGTAGGCAGACTGACCTGCGTAGAAAAACCAATACCTGACAAGTGTTGCCTGTGGGGGCTCCAGGTAAAATGTGTAGGTAGGTATTGGGAGCTGACACTTAGGAAGAGGGATAGGCTAGGAGTCTGAAGAGTTTCACAGGTAGCAGGAAAACAAACTGTTCAAACAGGATCTGCCTATTATCTCCTTATAATGAGGGGAGGGTAAAAAACGAGGTCACTCCAGAATGTCTGCTGAAGTGCACTGGGGATGAGACTGGGAAATTGGATCCTAGCATCCTATCTGCGGCTCTAGCAGGAGTGACCTTTGGGTTAGCAGGGGTACCAGCTGGAGTAGCTGGCTGCCAAGAATAAAGCAGAAAGTGATGGGGAAGGGAGGTTAGGAGGAGAAGATCTTTTGAATCATGGGGAGATGGGGGGTGGGCGACTGGGAGGGGCTGCAGTAGCTGTTCTGTTGGAGAGCTGGGAGTGAAACTAAATGATTGGGTCTAGGATGCAGAGTAAAAGGTGAAAATCTGCATTCAGTCGACCTGATTCCTTGGCTGTGGGTTAGCAGGAAGTGCCAGCTGGAGCTGTGCTTTGGGATAAAGCAATAAGTGGGGGCAGGGAGGTTAGGAGGGGAAAGTCTATGGGATTCACTGGAGATGTGGGTTGGGTGGAGTATAGAAGGAAGGCTACAAGTATTCTGTTGCAGAGCTAGGGCTAAGACTACCTTCACAGGTAGTGCCTGTCAGCGTTCAATTGTTTCTTTTGTTTGTTTATTTGGATTGTTTTGTTTGTTTGTTTGTTTTGTTTGGAAGGTTGGTTGGTTGGTGGGTGGGTTGGCTTGGTTGGTATTTTTCTATTTTTTACTGAAAATGGAATTTTCTCACATAATATATTCTGATTACAGATTTTCATCCCCCAACTCCTCCCTAATCTTCCCCAGCCACCTACTCAACCAATTCCTCACACTTTAAAGGCACCACATAGAGGAAAAGTATGAACAAAAGTGATCCAATTACACAGGACCAAGGAACAAAGAACTTTCACTGTATTAATATCTGATAAGACAGAATTCAAACTACAACTAATCTGAAAAGATAAAGAGGAGCATGCCATTCTAATCAAGAAAATGGTTTGTTAGGAAGACATTACTCTCCAGGCCTTTGTCTCATACTACAGACCTATTTCAGCACATTGCAGACAGGACTTACATGCATGCAGATAAACTTCCTTTTGTATTCCCATGGGAAACTTTATTCAGTTATTAATTCTCCTTCCTTCTTTCCAAAATTTTTCTACCTCAAGCTGCCAAGTGCTGGAATTATATTCACAAGCCAATTTGTAACCAGAAGCACATTAACTCACTCTGAATGTGGTTTGTCTAAAATACTTCTCTCCAGGAGGTCCATGAAAATCTTCTAGGTCTTTAACTGCACTCTTGAAAATGTACCACAGCATTTTTGGCAGTGGGATGTGAGCAGAGGGAAAGAGAGAAACTAACTGGATAAAGTGTCAAAAAAGCATTATATGTAAGATATAAAATCTAAAACCAAACTCAGAGTCTGGCCTTGCTAAGCTTCTGGGAATAATCATGTCAGGTTATTGAGCTCTGTGAGTGATTCTAATTATTTTGAATAGGCTATCAAGAGACAGAGAGATGGCTCAGTAGGGAAAGGTGTTCACAAAGCTTGACTGCCTGAGTTCCTTAAGGACCTAAATAGTGGAAAGAGAAAACAGATTTCCAAGAGTTGTCTATGGAACAGCTCACACACAGCCTTAATGTTCAAACACACACCAGCATCATAAAACACACGCAAAGTTTAATAAATAGAAAATATGCCATCAATACATATTTGGGGTTATAAATACATTTTAGGGAATAGCAACAATTTTAGTGCAAATGACAAGGATAACAATACCATAGATGTGTTTTATTAATATAGAATATCTCTTATAAGAAGAGTGAAAGTATCATAAACTGTGAAATTTCAAAATTTCAACTCACCAAATTGCTGAGACTGGCACAAAGATTTTTCAAGAATATATATTTAACAAACCCCAAGGAATTTGAGAATGGGGTAAAAGCATCAGCTGACAGAACAAATGGGGCTGGTTCACTAAACAGAACACATTTTCATATTAGTGTGTAATGTAATACAATTCTCACCAAGTTATTATTTCATATGACTCAACAACTTTCTATGCGATTGGTTATGATGAGTTACAGAAGCAACATATTAAATATTATAATTTCAATCTAAACATCATAGAAATGAAAATGAAACTACCTTCTGATTCTTTCTAATGTCAATCATAATTTGTAGACATTAAGACACAAACAAAAATTGGTGTCCAGGATGTGGATGAAGGGAAGCCTTATATACTTCTGGTCAGAATAAACCATTCTGCCACTATTCAATATAAACTATTCAAGCCACTATAGAAGTCAATAGTATTTTATCAAAAAACTTATAAATAATAATTTAGGTATATATAACTTTCATATGACTCAGGTACAGCCTTCCTGAGAATATGCCCATTGCAAGAAAATAAAATTATCTGGGATAACCATATAACTGAATCAAGCCTATTCCAGAAAGACAAATATAAAAATTTTTTCTTATTGGTAGTTCATAGGCTTTATATACATGAAGTTTTATATATGTATATAAATGAATATGTGTATATATGTGTATATAATATAATTTTATTTATATACACATATAATTATATGTGTGTGTATAAATAAAATACATATGTAATATATATGTATATATATTACATGCATATATATCAAATAGATATATAGATGCATAGATAGATAGATACATAGATAAAGACACAGAGGCATAGATAGATAGACAAATAGTCACAGACACAGATATATGTATGATACCAAAGTAGGAGCAGAACAGTCTAGGAAGCAAATAATGGAAAGGGAAGGGAAAGATGAGGACAGGGAAATATCAGGGGGCCATGTTCATTACATACATGTATAAATATTTCAAGGAATTCTTCTGAGACTTTAGTCCTGCTGGGAATCAGGCTGCAGAAAGTTGAAATCTCCTTGGCCTCTATGCTTTTGGATTCTGCTGTTATTGAGGTACTGTTGCTTTAAGTATCTAGATGTAGCCTTTTGATCCCAAATTTCAAACTCCCTGTGGTTTCTCTTTTTGATCCCATGGAGAAGTCATTCTCCTTCCCTGCCAATGAGAGTCAGAAGGACCTGGAAGCTGCCCATAATAAGTCTAAATGGAAAGCTATAAGTCATGAGAGAACAGGGCTTGCTCAAGGACTCACCTTGGTCTACACAAAACAGCTAGTGAGGTAAGGACTTTACAGTAACTCTCATTATGCCACGACTTGGGCAAACTTCTGGCTGGAGCAGGACTCTAATTAGATGGCTCAGTTGCTTAAATAGGTTTCTGTAAAATTTCTTTGGACTGATGAATTCTTTTTACTTTATAGTTCCTGTCTAGACTTCATTGGCCACACAAACAATAGCAGTTATTTTTTTATATATATCATTGATAGACACTGAGAGGAAACTAAACTTTTTCTAAGAATGAATGGTGTCTGGCCTCTGTGCACCCCAGTGAGCTGAAGACTACTGAGGAATGGGAAGAGTTGTATCAGCATATATGCTGCGCAAGCCTCACACATTTATGATATTTGAACAATGTTTCTTCCTTTAAAGCAATCTGGCAGCTTTAGGTCATTTTTATTTGCTAACCCTGCTCTACATGGTTTTAGGAATAATGTAGATTTAAAGCTTATAATCATTTGTTTTCAAATCCAAAGTTTACAACTTTATGGTTACAACAGCTTTGTAAATGGTAACTATGATTTCTTATTATGATACATTTCAATAATATATTTTTCCAGTTCTTTGAATTGGCACTTGTATTTGTATTATAATTTACAAATGTCATTTCCTAGAGCTATCTATGTCATAAGTAGGATTACCAAACAGCAAATATTAAAACTGAGAATGAAAGAGAATAATTATGGCACTATATTGTTTAACATCATTTGTGTTAAAATATGGGCCAAGGATGAAAGATATACCAACATTATACATCATTGACTTTATTATTCTTCAAATGCATATCTAAATTTCTTCTATGTTCCCAAGATTTTTTAAACAGGAAGTTAAAAATCATTAGTTATAGAATTTAACTTTGTTGGCAAAAAAAAATTCTTCACTATATCTCAAAATTCAGTGCTGTAACCAAGAAATTGTTAGGGAAATATTGTTTGAAGATTCCTTCAGATTTACTGTTTGTAATCATAAGTAACTCTTACCTTAAATTTATATTGAAATGATGTACTCTTTTACCTGCCAATTTCATTTTTACCTATTGATTCATTAGAAGTCAATAGAAAAGTATCATTTTTAATCAATAATTACCTACAACACATTAAATAAGAAAGTATTGGCCAAACATAAAACGCAAAACTATGAAAGGGAGGAGGTAGGTGTCACATCACAAGGGCACCAGGGACAAGTGTCAGTGATAGTTCAAGAAAGCTGTAAAAATAATGCAAAAGCGATATGTGAATAGAATCTTCAACTCTGCTTAGAAGTTACTAAACTATTTCATGTGCAATAAACCCACCAAGAATAACTGCTTGTAGTTGACAGAAAACTAGTCAATTATATATAAAAAGAGGTAGAAATAAGTATATTTCAAATGATCACTGATTCTTAATATTTTGAAATATTTTATATGTATTATCTTGGTTTGTGGTTTCTTTCTAATGAATACAAAAATAAGCTTTCATTGTTTTTTACTTATTGTAATACCACCTGGAAAAAAGAAAGCAATAAATATGTTCTTGCTACTTAAAAATCAAACATTAGTAATCACAGTAAATTCTATATAGTTTACATTCCTTTTGATCCACCACTAACTACAGAGTCCCAGTTAAATTATGTTTCCTTGTTTATAAAGTGATCAGTATATAATGCTTGTATTATAAATGTGTTAAAGCTTTGTATTTATACCAATGCAACTGGAAAACTAATGTTCATTTTATATGATTTTTATATTAGTTTATAGAAACATGTACTATCAAATTATGCAAACTAGGTAATATAAAAGTTAATTATATCTAATCATTTTATAGCTGAATGCTTTAAATAATTCATATCATTTATTATAAATAGTATTATGGTAAGGACTCCCTGCACACAGCTTTATGTATACATATATAACTCATAAAGTTCCAACTCATTTGGTTACTCTAACAAAATGTTATTTTAATAGTAATTATTAGCCTATTATTTTCTTTTAAAAGATGTATCAATTTTCTTAAGCAATGACTTTTAATCCTAGCCTCATATTTATCATAAAATTTCATGTTTTTGTTAATTATATTTAGCATTCATCTTGGCATCCTGTGATTTATGTCTTTTCACTTTTAATTTCATGATTGAAGCTAGAGTTGAACTCACTTGAAGTGTAGTCATTATACACTTGCAGTCACAACAGTGTGGATTGTTTCCTTCATAGCTTACCGTTACTTTTTACTATGAAAAATGTTTTTATATTGTATAAAGGTAAGAATAGATAGCAAAAGAGAAAATTTAAAAATACCTGGTGTGTCTGTGTGTGTTTCTTGAATTTTTCTTTTTTCTTTTTCTTTATTATAGTTTGTTTGAGTTTTTGTTTATGTATCTGTTTTATTTCTAGAGAAAGAAAGGGCAGATAGTAAAGTTGGGGGATAAGAAGGATCTGGGAGAAGCTGAGGAAGAGAAAACCTTGAGCAGAAAAAGATCAGAAAGTTTTCAATAAAAAATATTAAAAGCACTAAAATGTAGAATAAAATATACAAGACCTAATTTTAATGAAAATGAGGAAAATAAATAAAAATACAATATTCTGGATGTGCACACATGAAATCAATCACAGAGCAAAGTACCAGTAAGACTAAGAGTATCATTGCATTGTGCATGTTAGTTGTGGTAAATGGTCATGATTGGCTGAGTGGGTACATTGGAAAAGACTTTATTAGAAGAAGGTCTAAGTGTTACAGTAGCTTTTTAGCATTCAAAACTAGTGATGTCAGTAATTATTCATCAAAAGCAGTGGCAAGGGCTCATCTTCATGCTGTACATTGAGTGATGCCGATCATTTCTGTTAATAGCATCATCAGTATAAGTCACATAATTAGGATAATTTAGCACTTAGATTTGGCACAAGGTTCTGAAATCCATACCTGGGCTACAAACAGGACTTGTTTTCTATGAGCTGTTTAAATGTATGTAACTGACTTAATCTATACTCAGCTAAATACATAAATGAAATTTACGCTTCATAATATGAGCTGTTCACAAAAGAAAATCTTACTCATTACTATTTACTAAAAGATTTGAACATGTTAATTGATATATCATTACATAATTTTTAAACTGTTTGGCTTTCTTCTGCTCAGTGTTTGCTGTGATTCAAAATTACTATGCCCTCAGACTTTCTGAGGCTTCTTAGATGCATGTTTCCAGCTGTTTCAAACTCAAAAGAGAACATATCACTGTTGTCTCTGTAAGTAAAATCATGAAGTTAAAAATCATTTGGTTGTAAAACTTCAATAGTGGAGTAAAAGTCTACAATACTATCATTTTAATTCATTATTAATGTTCAGTCTCCTATGACAATTCCAGCTCAGACACTGTTGAGTAATGGCTTAAGGAATGATTTACATAATCTAAAGAAGTTTGTAATGCATAGATATCCATTATAATAAATCCTAAAATGATTAGGACACTTGCTATTACCTTTAATAAAAGAAAAGAAATTACAATATACTGCAAATTAAATAGTATCCTCGTGATCTAAAAATAAAAACAGTGTAATAAGCAAATGTCAATATGAAGCTGACCATGGTGTCAAAAGATACAAGAGAAATTGTCAGAGCAATGGGAAATCACAATAGCTTGAATGGAGTAGAATACTGTATAGTCAACGTAAGGAGAGAAAATCACCTGACTAACCTGATACATAAAAGGAAATTATGGGAGCAGAGACCACCGATTACAATCAAATTTTTGCAATAACTGCATTATAAGCTAAAGAGTGAATATCAATTCTGCAGCTAGTGAAGGGCTAACAATAATATTCTGCCTTGATCATCTTCTACCTCTATTCTTATCATAGTTTTGAGATTTCATTAATGATAATCAGGCAGATGTAAATAAATCTCCTTCCAAAATTTCGTAGCATTGAATCATTTTCCTAAGTATTGGTTTTCTAGTGTCAAAAGTCTAATTAACATATCAACTAGCATTTACTAAATAATTGCTAAAATCTCTCACATATCTCTCTTCTTTGACTAAGGCTTATTCTTCTATATCCATTATTTTAAACATACTCACTAATTTCCAGTTCACTTTTTAAAAAGCAAAATAGTAATTCAAAATAATATAGATTTCAACATATAGAGAAAAGGCATTAAGGTTTTCCATTGCATGGCAGATACAAGAATTAAATGTATCTCAATAAAGAAGTAACATGATTTTTGCAGACTTCACTGTTAGCAAAATCTAAATCTGAATTTAAGTGATGCTGTTTTGAAAGCAGAATGACTACAACTTTATTTGATTCCATATAAGATGAAATAATTTGTAGGTATATATTTACAAGAATTCCAGTAGATCTGTGGAATATAGCCACCTGTGTATTGACTTCCTCCTTTTAAATATTTTATAAATCAGTATTGTTTCTTTCAAGGTAATATCCACAAACTTTGACACTCATCATGTTAACATACAATAAAACTAATGTTCATCCCTCAACCTTCATTCTCATTGGCATTCCTGGGTTGGAAGCAGCACACAGGTGGATTTCCATCCCTTTTTGCATGGGCTACATTTTGGCATTGGTGGGAAACAGCTCACTTCTGTTCATCATCAAGACAGATGCCAGCCTCCATGAGCCAATGTACCTCTTCCTCTGCATGTTGGCAGTGGCTGACCTTGTGGTATGCACTACAGCTGTTCCCAAACTTCTCAGTCTCTTTTGGTTTCATGATGGAGAGATTCGCTTTGAAGCTTGCCTCACTCAGATCTTCCTAATTCACTCTTGCTCAACGATGGAGTCTGGTTTCCTTGTAGGAATGGCCTTTGACCGCTATGTAGCGATTTGTAACCCATTAAGACACTCAGCTATTTTGACACGCACTGTAACTGGGGCAATGGGCCTGGCTATTGTACTTCGCGGAGCAGCCTTTCTAAGTCTTCATCCTTTCTTGCTACGTTGGCTTCCCTACTGCAAGACAAATATAATTTCACACACCTATTGTGAGTTCATGGCCCTCATCAAGATCGCCTGTGCTGAGACAAGTATCCGCAGAGCTTACAGTCTCATTGTTGCCTTCCTCACGGGCGGGGTTGACTTCATATTGATCATTTGCTCATATGTTCTTATACTCAACACAGTCTTCCATCTTCCTTCCAAGGATGCCAGACTGAAGACTCTGGGCACCTGTGGCTCACATGTCTGTGTCATCTTAGTGTTCTATACGCCAGCCTTCTTCTCCTTCCTCACCCATAGGTTTGGGCACAAAGTGGCTCCACATGTACACATACTTGTTGCCAATATGTATCTTCTTGTACCACCCATGTTAGACCCAATTATTTATGGTGTAAGAACCAAGAAGATAAGAGACAGGTTCCTTAAATTGTTTCTTTTCCAACGAGTTTGAACTTAATTATTTTGTTGTTGAGTAACATCAATACAAAATATTATACTTTTGATTTTATTTGTCACATATCTTTATTAAGATAGTTTCTTAGAATCAAGTGATCTTTTTTTTCTGAAAATGGAAATGATCCAAATGTCATTTCTGCTTAATGATCCATAACTACATAACTACTGAGAATTTCAAGAATACTTTCAATATGAAATATAAGTATGCCAAAATGGTCATCTTATTGTTTTTATTTCAAAATGTGGCCTCACTTTCTTTATTATTTTCTAGAATTTTTGTTTATGGGTAATTTTTTGCATGTAAATCTGTGAACTCTTTGTGCACAAAATGCCCACACAGTTCAAAGATGACATATCTTTTGGAATGAATTATATGGATTATGTGAGCTACAATGTTGGTACTAGGAATCACACCTAAGTCTGCTTGTTTAAAGAACAGGCTTAACCACTGAGCCATCAGTCCAGCCCGGCAGCCTCATTTCCTGGTTTCACATGATGATTTGAATCTAATCACTGAGATTACTATGAAGCTTATTTAAATATTCATGTTGACATAAGTGTCTGTGCATTAACACTATAGGAAACATCAATCTAGATATGTTTAAAAAACAGGTTTATAAAATAAGCAAGAAGCTTTGCAAAGGATGCATTTTACCTACGTTCACTTCGGCATTTAGACAACACTTTGTGGTCCTTTCTTTGATGTGTGTTTCCTGTTTGTACCTACTTTATTGTTCATCCTCCATTTTTGAAGAGATCGTTACCAACTAATCTAAAAGTCTGTATACTTAAAATTTGCCCTATCTATCATAGAACAAGGAAAATGTCCAAGTGAAGATTGAAATTAAATATCCTTTAACATTTTAAGTTATGACAACATTGAGAGTATTTAGTACCGGAGCCTTCACCACCTGGCACATTGCTGACAGGGAGGTATGCAGAGTAAATAAGGAGACCGTGAGATGAGTGCAGGTGTCAGATTTAAGTGGTCTAGGAATCTTGCAGCTCTGAATGACTAGCAGTTTGCTCTGGTTTATGTATACAGGCTTCACAGAACAAGGGAAGATAATGATTATCCAAGAAATACAGATTATGGGTTTGATTTTTTTCATTACATGTCCAGGGTTACAATTTCAGTCACAATTTGAAAATACATACAGAACAGATTTTATTTTACTTTTTGTTCTTTTTTTTCTGTCTTCTTTGTTTACATCCCAAATGATTTCCCCTTTCCAGAATCCACCCTCCCCATAAGTCCCATAAGCCCTCTTCCCTCAGCCCATTCCCCAATCAACCCCCTCCCACTTCTCTGTCCTGGTAAACCCCTATATTGCTGCATGAAGCCTTTCCATGACCAGGGCCCTCTCCTTCCTTCTTCTTGGGAATAATTTTATATGTGAATTGTGTCTTGGGTATTCAGAGTTTCTGGGCTAATATCCACTTATCAATGACTGCATTCCATGTGTGTTCTTTTGTGATTGAGTTACCTCACTTAGGATTATATTTTCCAATTTCAAGCATTTGCCTAACAGATTTTAATTTTATTATCAGCCCTATAATTCAAATTTAAAGAATCTGAAGAACGTTTCCTCCAAAGAAAATATTTATTATATGACAGTCTGCTTTTAGGCTGGAAGTGTTTACATTTTGAAAGCACTGCAGACAAACAGAAAATATCTGAACAGATCTTTCTATGAATAGCAAATACTAATACCTAACTTCTTTTACTATGTTTCATCATCTATGACATAAAGTAGGAAAAAGAATATCAACTTATCTTATTTACTGTTCTATTCCTCAGGAGAGATGTACCATGTATGATCTCTATCTTTAAATCACTTTTTAAGAGAGCAATAAGTGTATTCTAAAGGGAAGTCTTGAATTTGTAACCTTTTCTCCTGACCAGAGTTTGTCAATTATCTCTGCACCAATTATATTGTTTGAATTTACTCATGGGCAAATACCATAAGAAGATATCTGGAGTAATGGCCTCATCTAATGATTCCCAGTTTATTAGTGCTTATCTGTGTGTAACAATCTACAGAACATAAGGAAAACTTCCAAATAGAGACCCCGATAAACTTGTGTTTAGAAAATTCCTAAGAAAGACTCAGACATACTTTTCTCTGGAAAGGACATAAAATGAATAATGGAGAATGTCCCCAAGAATCCAACACGCAGGGACCAAAACCCAAAAGCCAGAGACGGATTGACAGTGAGTGCAGCATTCGGCTCAGCTTTGCTGGAACTGTGTAGAGCAGCTGTGCTGGCTTCATGACTTTCACTGTTCCCAGTGAGTATGGCTGCACCAGTGCAGTTTGTTTTCCATGTCCAAACATATTCATGTAGCTTGTCTTTTATATAAAGAAGATAAGTTCTAACTTTCTGCTACTAGCATTTAACCAGTAGAATTACTTGGCACTGCATATGTTATATCTTCATAGTGTTTGGTTTTGGATTTATTTTTTTTAACATTTGTAGTATTCTGTGTACATTTGTCTCCATAAGAGTGATACCCATGGAATATATTTACATATATTACATGTCATCACTTATTATGTACCAAATGCACATTTTTCTTATTAACATCATTAATTACATTAAATGTATGGAATTGTTGCAATTTCAATACAAATAACTGTCAAAATACTTATTTCCACAACTGAAATCATACCTCAACATTTGTAGGATATGATAAAAATCTGAGTGAGAGTGAGAGAGAGGGGACTTTAAAATGATAATGGTGACCCTGTAGGAGGACCAGCAGTCTCAATTAACCTGGACCTCTGAGATCTCTCAGACACTGAATCACCATCCAGGCAGTGTGTACCAGCTGATAAGAGGTGGTACACAACACATACACAGCAGAGGACTGCTGGGTCTGGGTTCAGTCAGAGAAGATGCACCTAACCCTCAAGAGACTGAAGGCCCCAGGGAGTTTAGAGATCTGGTAGGGTGGGGGATTGGCATGGGACATCCTTGTGGAGACAGGGGTCAGGAGGTATAAGATGTGGAACAGTTGGAGGGTGGACCAGGAGGGGAGTAAAATCTTGAGTGTAAAGAAAAAAAGAAAAAATAATAATAAATAAAATAAAATAAAATGATAATAACATGGGACATCTGTGGTTGGTTATTTATAATTATTATATTAAGTTTTTTTACATTACACAAATACATATTTAATATTTGCTTAATGACTATATATATATTAATATATATATTATATATATATATATTAAATTCCTTTCTAAATGTTTTATTATTTGTCCCCATTTTTGTTCAATTTTTTTATGGCTATTTCATAAATTGAATAAAGCAAAGATAAGAGTGGACAAAGATAGTACTTTTTTTTTTGGTTTTAATACCTTTATTTCTCACAAAAGAATTAAGGTGAGTATCAACTGACATGTTAATAAGACAGAAGTCAGCAATAACAAGAATGTGGTTACTTAAAAATTAACAGGTTTTGATGATGTGTGTGTATTTCTCTTCAGTTTACTTGGAATGCTGGTGATTCTGGGGACTCAGCACCCATAAGTTCCTAGAAACTTCTAGTTTGGTCTATGTTGTTTTTTTGGCATAACAATCACAGAGGAATGCCTTCACACAACACTACTTTATTTCATTCCTAATTTCCATCCTCCTGGGAATCCCTGGATTAGAAAACAGAGTGTACAAAATAAACTTTCCAGGTTCTAAGCCAAGAATGGCTGCAAAAGACTAGCTGGAGAACGTTTATTCCTGTACCATTTAAATGTATTGATTGACATCACAGAAGTCATCAAGTCAGATAAATGAAGTCTCAGGAAATTAAAAAAAAATATTTTAGAGCAGCCAACTAGGAAGAGGCAGCCTGCACAGGTTGAGTCCAGCCCTGCAGAGAGGAGTATCCAGTCCAGAGGCCTCTGGCAAGAGCCTTCTGGTCTCCACATCTGGATCGGGAACAGCCTCTACCACAGCACACCATCTCCAAGCAGTGCAGGAAGCCAACTATACACCCAGCAGCCAGTGAGGAGGAGACAGCCAGCACAACCTGCATTCAGAGCTGATCAGGGCCACAGAGGTACATACCAAATACAACTACAAGAGAGTGGATCTTGGCTGTCATCTTTGCTTCTGTGACTGTGCAACAGATTGGTAGGCAGGTTTCACCAGAGTAGAGGATCACTGGGGACACACCACACCAGGACTCCACCTGCACCCAGGAACTCTGCAGCACAACAGCAATTTGCGCCAGGAGAAGGCTGCTCACCCAAGGTTGCTGAGATAGGCCTACAGGCACACACACAGGAAGGGCAAGCTCCAGGCAGTGACAGCAGCTCCAACTAACACCAGAGATAACCAGATGGCAAAAGGCAAATGTGAGAATGTTGCTAACAGAAATCAAGGCAATATGGCACCATCCGAATCCAATTCTCCCACAACATCAAGTCCTGGATACCCCAACACAGCAGGAAAGCAAGATTTGGATTTAAAATCACAGGTCATGATGCTGATGGAGGGCATCATGGAGGGCTGCAAGAAGGACATAAATAACTCCCTTAAAGAAATACAAGAGAACACAAGTAAACAGCGAGAAGCCTTTGAAGAACTAAGAGAAAACACAACAAAACAGCTGAAGGAATTAAACAAAACCTCTAAAGAAGGAGGTAGAAACAATAACAAAATCACAAAGGGAGACAACTGGGGACATAGAAAACTTAGGAAAGAAGTCAGCAGTCATGGATCCAAGCATCAACAACAGAATACAAAAGATGGAAAAGAGAATCTCAGATGCAGAAGATACCATAGAGAGCATTGATAAAATAATCGAAGAATATGAACAATGCAAAAAGCTCCTGACTCAAAATATCCAGGAAATCCAGGACAAAATGAGACCAAACCTAAGGATTATAGGCATAGAAGAGAATGAAGATCTCCAACTGAAAGGGCCAGTAAATGTCAACAAAATTATAGAAGAGAACTTCCCTAACCTAAAGAAAGAGATGCCCATGAACATACAAGAAGCCTACAGAACTCCAAATAGATTTGACGAGAAAAGAAATTCATCCCATCATATAATAATTAAAACACCAAATGTACTAAACAAAGAAAAAATATTAAAAGCAGTAAGGGAAAAAGGTCAAGTAACATGTAAAGGTAGATCTATCAGAATTACACCAGATTTACTCACCAGAGACTAGGAAAGCCAGAAGAGCCTGGGCAGACATCATGTAGACCCTAAGGGAACACAAATGCCAACTAACTGCTATATCCAGCAAATCTCTCAATTGCCATAAATTGAGAAACCAAGGTTTTTCATGACAAAAACAAATTTACACAGTATCTTTCCACAAATTCAGCCCTTCAAAGGATAATGAATGGAAAACACCAACAAAGGGAGGGAAACTGCACACAAGAAAAAACAAAAATGTAATTTTTCTTCAACAAACCCAAAAGAAGATAACCACACAAACATAAAAATTACATCAAAAACAGCAGGAAGCAACAATCACTATTCCTTGATATCTCTTATCATCAATGGACTCAATTCCTCAATAAAAAAAAAAAACATAGACTAACAGACTGGATTCATAAACAAGACCCAACATTTTGCTGCATACAGGAAACGCATCTCAGTGTCAAAGGAAAACACTACCTAAGAGTAAAAGGTGAGAAAACAGTTCTCCAAGCAAATGGTCCCAGGAAACAAGCCGGAGTAGCCATTCTAAATCAGATAAAATAAACTTTCCACCAAAAGTCATCAAAAAAGATACAGAAGGCCACTTTATACTCATCAAAGGAAAAATCTACCAGGAAGAACTCTCAATTTTGAACATCTATGCCCCAAGTAAAAGGGCACCTGCATTCGTAAAGGAAACCTTACTAAAACTTAAAGCATATTTTGCACCCCACACAATAATTGTGGGGGACTTAAACACCCCAATCTCTTCAATGGACAGGTCAGGGAAACACAAACTAAACAGAGTCACAGTGAAACTAACAGAAGTTTTGGACCAAATGGACTTAATAGATATCTATGGAACATTTCATCCTCAATCAAGAGGATATACCTTCTTCTCAGCACCTCATGGTACCTTCTCCAAAATTGACCATATAATTGGTCACAAAACAAACCTCAACAGATATAAGATGATCGAACTAATTCCATGCCTCCTATTAGATCACTATGGAATAAGGGTCACCTTCAATAGCAACAAAAACAACAACAAGCCCACATATACATGGAAGCTGAATGACTCTCTACTCAATAATACCTTGATCAAGGAAGAAATAAGGAAAGAAATCGAAGCCTTTTTAGAACTTAATGAAAATGAAGGCACAACATACCCAATTTTGTGGGACACAGTGAAAGCAATGCTAAAAGGAAAACTCATAGCTCTGAGTGCCTACAAAAAGAAACTGGAGAGAGCATACACTAGCAGTTTAGCAGAACACCTGAAAGCTTTAGAACTAAAAGAAGCTAATACACCCAAGAGGAGTAGAAGGCAGGAAATCATCAAACTCAGGGCTGAAATCAACCAAGTTGAAACAAAAAGAACTATACAAAGAATCAAAAAAAAGTAGGAGCTGGTTCTTGGAGAAAATCAACAAGATAGATAAACCTTTAGCCAGACTAACCAGAGGGCACAGAGACAGCACTCAAATTAACAAAATCAGAAATGAAAAGGGTGATATAACAACAGAAACTGAGGAAATCCAAAAAAATTATCATACCCTACTACAAAAGCCTATACTCAAGAAAACTGGAAAATCTGGATGAAATGGACAATTTCCTAGACAGATACCAATTACCAAAATTTAATCAGGATTAGATACACCATTTAAATGAACCCATAACCCCAAAAGAAATAAAAGGGGTCATAGAAAGTCTCCCAACCAAAAAAAGCACAGGACCAGATGGCTTTAGTGCAGAATTCTATCAGACATTCAAAGGAGACCTAATGTCAATACTCTTCAAACTATTCTACAAAATAGAAACAGAAGGAACATTACCCAACTCGTTTTATGAAGCCACACTTTCGCTGATACCAAAACCACACAAAGATCCAACAAAAAAAGGGAACCTTAGACCAATTTCCTTTATGAATATCGATGCAAAAATACTCAATAAAATTTGTGCCAACCGAATTCAAGAACATATCAAAACAATCATTCACCACAATGAAGTAGGCTTCATCCCAGGGATGTGGGGATGGTTTAATATACGGAAATCTATCAATGTAATCCACTACATAAACAAACTCAAAGAAAAAAACCACATGGTCATTTCATTAGATGTTGAAAAAGCATTTGACAAAATTCAGCATCCTTTCATGCTAAAAGTCTTGGAAAGAACAGGAATTCAAGGCCCATACCTAAACATAGTAAAAGCAATATACAGCAAACCTGTAGCCAACATCAAACTAAATGGAGAGAAGCTTGAAGCAATCCCACTAACAGGGACTAGACAAGGCTGCACCCTCTTCTCCATATCTTTTCAATATAGTACTTGAAGTTCTACCTAGAGCAATTAGGCAACACAAGGAGGTCAAAGGGATACAAATTGGAAAAGAAGAAGTCAAACTATCACTATTTGCAGATGATATGATAGTATACTTAAGTGACCCAAAAACTCCACCAGAGAACTCCTACAGCTGATAAACAACTTCAGCAAAGTGGCTGGTTATAAAATTAACTCAAGCAAATCAGTAGCCTTCCTATACTCAAAGGATAAACAGGCTGAGAAAGAAATTAGGGAAATGACACCCTTCACAATACCCACAAACAATATAAATAAGTTGGTGTCACTCTAACCAAACAAGTGATAGATCTGTATGACAGGAACTTCAAGTCTTTGAAGAAAGAAATCCAATAAGACCTCAGAAGATGAAATAATCTTCCTTCCTCTTGGAATGGCAGGATTACTATAGTAAAAATGGCCATCTTGCCAAAAACAACCTATAGACTCATTGTAATCCCCATCAAAATCGCAACTCAATTCTTCATAGACTTAGAAAGAGCAATTCTCAAATTCATCTGGAATAATAAAAAACCCAGGATAGCTAAAACTATTCTCAACAGTAAAAGAGCTTCTGGGGGAATCAGTATACCCAACCTCAAGCAGTACTACAGAGCAATTGTGTTAAAAACTGCATGGTATTGGTACAGTGACAGGCAAGTAGATCAATAGAATAGAATTAAAGATCCGAAATGAACCCACAGAATTATGGTCACTTGATCTTTGATAAAGAAGCTACAGCCATCCAGTGGGAAAAAAAAGATAGCCTCTTCAACAAATAGTGCTGGTTCAACTGGAGGTCAGCATGCAAAAGAATACAAATTGATCCATTCTTATCTCTTTGTACTAAGCTCAAGTCCAAGTGGATCAAGATACATAAAACCAGACACAGTGAAACTAATAGAAAAAAACTGGGGAATCCCCTTGAGGACATGGGCACAGGGGAAAATTTCCTCAACAGAACACCAATAGCTTATGCTCTTAGATCACGAATTGAAAAATGGGACCTCATAAAACTACAAAGTTTCTATAAGGCAAAAGACATTGTCAAAAGGACAAAACAGCAACCAACAAATTTGGAAAAGATCTTTAATAACACTACATCAGACAGAGGGCTTATATCTAAGATATACAAAGAACTCAAGAAGGTAGGCTCCAGAGAGCCAAATAGCCCTCTTAAAAATGGGGTACAGAGCTAAACAAAGAATTTTCTCCTGAGGAATATCAAATGGCTCAGAAGTACCTAAAGAAATGTTCAACATCCTTAGTCATCAGAGAAATGCAAATCAAAACAACTCTGTGATTTCACCTCACACCAGTCAGAATAGCTAAAATCAAAAAGTCAGGAGAAAACTGGTGCTGGCCAGGATGTGGAGAAAGAGAAACACTCCTCCACTGCTGGTGGGGTTGCAAGCTGGTACAACCACTCTGGAAATCAGTCTGACAGTTCATCAGAAAACTGGGAATGATACTTCCAGAGGACACTGTTATACCACTGCTGGGCATATATCCAGAGGATCCCCCAGCATGTAATAAGGATGCATGCTCCACTATGTTCATAGCAGCCCTATTTATAATAGCCAGAAGCTGGAAAGAACCCAGGTGTCCTTCAAGGGAGGAATGGATGCAAAAAAATGTGGTATATATACACAATGGAGTACTATTCAGCCATTAGAAACAATGAATTCATGAAATGGTTAGACAAATGGATGGAGCTGGAGAACATCATACTAAGTGAGGCAACCCAGTTTCAAAAGATCAATCATGGTATGCACTCACTGATAAACGATATTAGCCTAGAAGCTTGGAATATCCAAGACACAATTCACATATCAAATGATGCCCAAGAAGAAGGAAGGAATGGCCCCAGTCCTGGAAAAGCTCAGTGCAGCATTGTTGGGGAATAACAGGATAGGGAAGTGGGAAAGTGTGGATTGGGGAACAGGGGGAGGGAAGAGGGCTTATGGGATTTTTGGGGAGGGGGCGTCCAGGAAAGGGGAAATCACTTGAAATGTAAATAAAGAGTATATCGAATAAAAAAAGATATTAAGGAAGAAAAAAGATTCTTTTCCCTCCCTGGAGAAAGGAAGGTGGGTGTTAAAAAAAGTTATTTTATAGAAGTGTTGCTTTTTAGAACTAAGAACATTACAGGCAAAAGTAGAGAGGTTTCAACTGGACAAATGTCATTAAAGCTATATAAGAAATAATTTCTTGAGCTACGAAATGATGTACTTAATGCGGCAAACTAGAACTTTCTACGGTGTGTGTGTGTGTGTGTGTGTGTGTGTGTGTGTATTTTGATTGATCAAGTTCCTCAAACCATCTCTCAAACTCTAGTTGTCATCTAGCCTCTCCTGTCTTGGTACTCACACCAGAGACCAGAGAAACCTGCTGCCTTGGAATACTATTTATAAGCAAGAGCAAAGTTTACTTCATAAAATGTTCTTTTCTGAGTCTGCTTACAGGGAAATGTGCAGATTCCTCTTCAATGGTGGCCTAGTGACAGGATGTCTTGTCTCTCAGTATCTTTCTGCTGAAGCTATCAAAAAGAAACATGAAGTTTTATACATACACACACACAAAACACAAATATCCAATTTTTAAGGCAATGCAAAGCTACCAAGTAAATGTTAGATTGTGTATATAAACTGCTTTTCATATTCTTGTGTTACCATTTTTCATTACATTTCCTTCTAATTCAGTAAGAAAAAAGAATTCTAAATCTTTTTTCTCTTTCATGCATATGAATTCCTAGAAAGGAAAATCTGTCTGATACAGGAAGGAGGCAATAGTATAAAATTATAGAAATGGGTGCCAAGAAAGCCACTAGTGTAGAAGAGAAGAGATTCACAGACATATGCAAGGTACTTGCACAAAAACCTAATTTCTTCTAGTTTGGTTTGCTCAAAAGCTACAATTTTCTTCATTGATCAAGAAAGAATAGAACTGAAATCCACAGGGACCTGTTTTTTTTTCTCATTTCTTTTTATGTAATAGTAGCTCTAGGGGAAATGGCAATAATGAAAGGTTCTTCCTGGAAAATTGTAAAGCTCAGATAAAAGCAGGCCAGAATAACATACAACCAAGGCAAGATTTCATCCTGGAGTTCAGCCTGGTGAGTCTCTCATTTTTCAGCTCACAGACAGTTAAAGGGAAAGAGAAAACAGAAGAGAGGCCAAGAAACATGAGGCATATTGAAGGCAAAAATTGCAAATGAAGCTTTGTAAACATTTACAGGAATAAAGGACATGGAATACGGACAAGTATAATGAAAGCTATGTAACACTATTAGAAGATGCTAGACTGTACATTTTAGAAAGGTTAGTCTGCTTGGTGTCTAATGTATGATAGAATATTGTTGACATATGGTTTAAACTGACTTTGAAAGAAATACCTATTCTAAAAATAATAGGTTAAAAGTGTATTAGCTTTAATTACTCTCTATTGTCCATATCAAGAGACACATAGAGACTTTATTTGTGGAAAGTAACAACACTTGATCTTAAATTTCTTCAAATATATGTTGAATTACTGAGAAAGCTGTTTTATGAAAATCATTCTGATGTAGACTTCATACTCTGAAGCATTTAATATCATCATACTATACTAGTCTCAAGTATGGTGGTTTGGGCTGGAGATGTGGGTTGAGTGGTTAGTATGTAAACTAAGTAAAAAATGCATATATATCCTAGTAAGTGGGTAGATAGATAGATAGATAGACAGATGATAGATAGATAGATAGATAGATAGATAGATAGATAGATAGATAGATAGATAGATAGATGATAGACAGACAATAGATAATAGCAAAAGTGGGGAGAAAGAGCAAAAGTATGTTGGGGTGTGTGGTGGTATTGATCTAAGAAGAGATGGGGAGATGAAAAACATGATCAAAATATATTGTATAAAAATTAATTAAAAAGAAATGGTTGATATATGTAGTTGTATAGGTAGCATCTATCAGATAAATATAGCAGTAATATATATTCTTATTTTTAAAATACTGAAACATATTTGTCATACTAATAGGTTTCACTGAGATAATTCTCCAAATACACAATCATGTATTGATCAAGTCCTTGAACTCCAAAATCTATCACTGCCTCAATTACAAACCTAAAGATGCTAATATGTAGCATTCAGCAAGATATTGAGATACTCACAGGGACTGTGTGTTTCTACAATATTTGTGGAGGATTGTGTGTTGATTCTGCATGCTTGAAGATGTTGATCAACATGTATAACAGGTAAACATTCAAATTTGTAATGTACCAATAGATTAAAACTTTTACTAATTCATTTATGTTCTGATTTAATAGTGTCTAGAGATTAACATAAAGTCATCCAGGAGTGAGTTTAGTATTCTTGGGTGATTCTTAACACAGTCTTGGCCTACCATTGCAGTACTGTCCTTTGGTTAACTGGATTAATTTCCAGTACTATATTAGGGGCTAGTTGAAGTCTAAATTTATCAACATACAAGGATACCCTATTATTAAAGATGGTAAAAATAAAAAGTACTCATAAAAGGCAGTATCAATAAAAAATAATTCCTAATGATTGGTTATAAGGCTATCTATTTCTGAAAGGATGACTGTACAATAGATTTAACACAATATTTTAATTTTATTTACTGTGTTATGTGTAGCTTCCTGCAAGGCTTGCCCTTGTGGTTCACAGTGCACTTGAAATGGATACAATGGCTTCCAGAAAAACATGTGTAGGCTATATCTCATCCCTTTAAATAGTACCAGGTCTCCAATTTTAAAAATCTACCCTGAGAGCTACCAATTAATGAGCATGCAATTCTGAAGACTGATTCATGCGTTCTCCTATAGGATGATCCTTCCCAATGACACTCAGTTTCACCCTTCCACTTTCTTGTTGCTGGGGATCCCAGGACTAGAATCTCTTCACATCTGGATTGGATTTCCTTTCTGTGTTGTATACATGATTGCTCTCTTAGGAAATGTAACCATCTTGTTTGTGATCAAAACTGAGAGCAGCCTCCACCAGCCCATGTTCTATTTTCTGGCTATGTTGGCTACCATTGACTTGGGCCTCTCAACAGCAACCATCCCTAAGATGCTTGGGATCTTCTGGATTAATCTCAAAGAGATACTCTTTGAAGACTGCCTTATACAGATGTTTTTCATCCACAAATTCACACTTATGGAGTCAGCAGTCCTCTTGGCGATGGCTTATGACCGCTATGTGGCCATCTGTATCCCACTTCGGTATAGCACCATTCTCACCAACAAGGTCGTTTCTATGATTGGCATTGCTGTGCTAGTGAGGGCAATTATCTTTGTTATTCCATTTATATTTCTCATTTTGAGACTGCCATTCTGTGGGCATCACATCATTCCCCATACCTACTGTGAACACATGGGACTAGCACGTCTGTCTTGTGCCAGTGTCAAGGCCAATGTAATTTATGGCTTGTGTGCCATATGCAATCTACTGTTTGACATTGTAGCCATCGCTCTTTCTTACATACAAATATTACGTGTTGTATTTCATCTCCCTTCTCAGGAAGCCCGGCTCAAGTCCCTCAGCACTTGTGGGTCTCATGTCTGTGTCATCCTTGCCTTCTACACACCAGCTCTCTTTTCCTTCATGACTCACCGCTTTGGTAGGAATGTGCCTCGCTATATACATATACTTCTGGCCAACCTTTATGTTGTAGTTCCACCCATGCTCAATCCTGTCATATATGGGGTGAGAACCAAACAAATCTATGACCGGGTAAAGAAAATGCTATTACAAGCACGAGGAAGGGAAAAGGAATAGCACATCATTGTATGAGGCTCCACAGATATCACCCAGAAACATGTCCTGCAGTAAAAGTCACTTTCCAATAGTCAACATTCTGCTCTAAGTCTTTTAAATGTGTGGATTTTCATGCTACTTCACAAAAGAGAAAACTGGTGTTTTATTCTGATGCTTCAGTGTCCTTGCAATTGTATTTGAGTAATGCAAACCTCTTTTCTCTTTCATCAGAGACCTGGTGGGTGTTTTGCGAAATATTTCAAGAGAACCATTTTTGTTACAAAAGGTTATGTTTCCTGGAGTTTCTTTTCTTGGTGAGACTGTGCTAATTTTCTGAATGTTGATATCATAACTGTGGGACTTTGAAGATGAAATGGTGATTACAAAATCTTCTCTCACTTTGAAATTTACAAAGTTTTAATTTGCTAGCACTCAGTTTATAAAGTGCCATTCTTTCCTTTAGAGCCTTGTACATCATGATAATTTATATCACTATATGCTTCCAAAGACCATAAATTTCTATTGCAACACAGTATCAATTTTAATATACCACTGTATTTATTCAGATTTAACAAAATATGCTCATCCCTTCCATTCAGCCAACTACCATATATGTGTATGTATGTATATATCAGAACACACACATATGTTCTTCAATTCACCTCAAGCTTTTGGTCTGTCAGTAAAGTTTTATTGTTTGCAATTATAGATTTCAGCAACATAGCATATGTTTTTACCATAAGTATAGCCATTGTCCTGGTGGTAATTATGCAACTAGAAGGTATAAAATAACAGTCTTATATATTTCTATTAATAAAGATTCTTTGAAAATTTTTAGTGTACCTACTTACTTGATGATTTATGTACATTCCTTTTTATAGTTGTTTATACAACTCTATATTCAACTCTACATTCATTAGCTTACCATCATATATGCTCAATATTCACTTAGTTGTTTCCAAATATGATAATATTTCTTGTTCTCTATACCTCGAGATAATGTTTTCTTTGATATGATATCATATGTGGTATTTTTGTATTTACTTAAAATCATTTAACTTTATGTTTATTTGAGCATTATTTTGCTGATATAAAATTCTACTATAGATTTTTCTTTCAGAGGTTTAAAAATATCATTTTATTCTATTTTTCTTCCACATATTGATTTGGATGACAACTTGAATGTCTTAGCATTGCTATTTTTTATTGGATATTTACTTATATTACAAATGTTATCCCCTTTCCTGGCCCCCTCCCCTTGATTCTATTAGGGTGATCCCTCACCCACCAACCCACTCCCGCCTGACCGCCCTCACATCCCCCTACACTGGGGCATCAAGCCTTCACAGGACCAAGAAGGATCTCTCCTCTCATTGATGCCTGACAAGGCCATCCTCTGCTACATATGCAGCTGGAACCATGGGTCCCTCCATATGTACACTTGGTTGGTGGTTTAGTCTGGGAGGTCTTGTGGGTGGCCTGACTGATTGATATTGTTGGTCTTCCTATGGGGTTGCAAACCCCTTCAGCTCCTTCAGTCCTTTCTCTAACTTCTCCATTGAGGACCTTGTGCTCAATTCAAGTTCAAGAGTTGGCTACAAGAATCCACCTCTGAATTTGTCAGGCTCTGGTAGAGTCTCTCAGGAGACAGCTATGTCAGGCTCCTGTCAGCATGCACTTATTGGAATCCATAATAGTGTCTGCATTTGGTGATTGTATGTGGGATGGATCCCCAGGTGGGATAGTTTGTAGATGGGCTTTCCTTCAGTCTCTGTGCCATGCTTTGTCTCTGTATTTGCTCTCATAAGTATATTTTATTTCCCATTCTAAGAAGAACTGAAGTATCCACACTTTTGTATTCCTTCTTCTTGAGCTTCATGTGGTCTGTGAATTGTCTCTTGGGTAGTCTGAGATTTTGGGGTAATATCCACTTATCAGTGAATGCATACTATATGTGTTCTTATGTAATTGTGTTACCTCACTCAGGATTATATTTTCAAGTTCCATCCATTTGCCAAGGAATTTCATGAAGTCATTGTTTATAATAGCTTAGTAGTACTCCATTGTGTAAATGTACCACATTTTCTGTATCCATTCCTCTGTTGAAGGATATCTTGATTCTTTCCAGCTTCTGGCTATTATAAATAAGACTGTTATGAATATAGTGGAGCATGTATCCTTGTTATATGTTGGACCTTCTTTTGGGTATATGTCAAGGAGTGGTATAGCTGGGTCCTCAGGCAATACTAGGTCCAATTTTCTGAGGAACCAACAGATTGACTTCCAGAGTGGTTGTACCAGCTTGCAATCCCACCAACAATGGAGGAGTGGTCCCCTTTCTGGACATCCTCACTAGCATCTGTTGTCACCTGAATTTTTGATCTTAGTCATTCTGACTGGTGTGAGGTAGAATCTCAGGGTTGTTTTGATTTGCATTTCCCTGATGACTAAGGATGTTGAACATTTCTTTAGGTGCTTCTCAGCCATTTGATATTCCTCATTTGAGAATTCTTTGTTAAGCTCTGTACCCCATTTTTAATAGGCTTATTTGATTCTCTGGAGTCTAACTTCTTGAGTTTCTTGTATATATTGGATACTAGCCCTATATCAGATATAGGATTAAAAAAGATCTTTTCCCAATCTGTTGGTGTTGTTTTGTCTTATTGACAGTGTCCTTTGCCTTACAGGATCTTTGCAATTTTATGAGGTCCCATTTGTCAATTCTTGATCTAAAACATAAACCCTTGGTGTTCTGTTCAGAAAAATTTCCCCTATTCCCTTGTGTTCAAGGCTCTTCCCCACTTTCTCTTCTATTAATTTCAGGATATCAGGTTTTATGATCTACTTGGACTTGAGCTTTGTACAAGGAGATAAAAATGGATCTATTTGAATTCTTCTACATCATAACTGCCCGCTGAACTAGTACCATTTGTTGAAAATGCTTTCTTGTTTCCACTGGACAGACTTGGCTCCTTTGTCAAAGATTAAGAGATCATATGTGTGTAGGTTCATTTTTGGGTCTTTAATTTTATTCCATTGATCTACCTGCCTGTCTTTGTACTAATACCATACTGGTTTTTTTTTTTTTTTTTTTTGGTTTTTTTTTTTTTTTTTTTTTGGATTTGGTTTTTTTTTTCAAGACAGGGTTTCTCAGTATAGCCCTGGCTGTCCTGGAACTCACTCTGTAGACCAGGCTGGCCTCGAACTCAGAAATCCTCCTGCCTCTGCCTCCCAGAGTGCTGGGATTACAGGCGTGTGCCACCACGCCCGGCTGTTTTTTTTTTTTTTTTTTTTTTTTTTTTTTTTTTTTTTTTTTTTTTTTTTTTTTTTTTTTATCACTATTGCTCTGTAATACAGCTTGATATCAGGGATGGTGATTCCCCCAGAAGTTCTTTAACTGTTGTGAATAGTTTTTGATCTCCTCAATATTTTGTTATTCCAAATGTGTCTGAGAATTATTTTTTCTAACTCTATGAAGAATTGAGTTGGAATTTTGATGGGGATTGCATCTATACATTGCTTTTGGCAAGATGGCCATTTTTACTATATTAATCCTTCCAATCCATGAACATGAGAAAATCTTTCCATCTTCTGAAATCTCCTTTGATTTCTTTCTTCAAGGATTTGAAGTTCTTGTCATAGAGATCTTTCACTTGGTTAGAGTCACACCAAAGTATTTTATATTGCTTGTGACTATTATGAAGCGTTTTATTTCCCTATTCTTTTCTTCAGTCTGTCTTTTGAGTAGAGGAAGACTACTCATTTGTTTGAGTTAATTTTATATCCAATCACTTTTAAAAATATATCTATTTTTCTTGCTTGCATTCATATTTTGTCTTTGAAGTGAGGATTTTCATTTCACTTGTTTGTTATGTTATACATGAAACAAAACTTGTGAATCTTGTATGTTTGCGTCTGAATTTTTTTGTTTAATAAGATTTCTTTTAGCTTCACTTATTTTCCTATAATAATGGGATTTAATTATTTTTACTATTAAAATGTAGTTGACTAAATACATATATATATGTGTGTGTGTGTATGTATATATATATATATATATTATACAACATAATGTTGATAAAAGAATAAATTATGAAAAGGTTAACTGAAATTAAAAAACTTAAGAAACTTATAATTATCTCTATTATATTATTTTCATTGTGAAAATATATAAGCAGAAACTTGGTAATTTTCAAGTTTATAGTACTTTCTTATTAATCATTGTCACAATGTTATATGGTAAATATCTGGAATTCAGTCTAAACAAAATGTTTTACTTTACAGTCTTTGGCATGTAGTTCAATTAGTACAATGCTTGTTTAGGATATTAAAAGTCTGTATGTGGTCCTAACCACTGCATATAACTGACACCGGTGACATGCGCTTATAAGTTCAAAATTAAGGAATTAGTCAGGAAAATTTGAAAGCTCAGGATCATCATTGCCTAAATTGTAATATCAGTACCAGCATAGGCTACATAATAACACACACACACACACACACACACACACACACACACACACACTACTTACGTTCTATGTACATATGTATGCATATATGTATGTATGTATGTATGTATGTATGTATGTATAAATGCATATCTTAACCAACATTTTCTCATTTCCCTATTCCCAACACCATGAATCTAGTAACAACTTTTCTTTTACTCTTCATCTGTGAGCTAAGTAGGTTGTTGTTCTTTTTTATAAATAACCTAATTTAGAAGATGCAGTCTTGTCTAAGAGCAGCAAATTTTTGTTCCCATACTGCCATCAGATTTATTCATGTGCTATCAAATGAGAGGGCTTCCTTTTATCAAGTCAGGAGGGTACATATCAAATTTAAAATACACCCACCTGTGATATCCCAAGTTTAAGATCTCTGGGGACACAGACCACAAGGCTGCTACATACACCCAGGACCTGTGCAGATCAGATACATGCCTGGCTGGTTTGTATGCCAGCCAGGCATGGGTGCTGTGCCCTGTGGGAGGTGCTTCCCACCACCATCTTTGTTCCCTGGTGGAGCAGACACCCAGAACCAGGTTCATAGAGACAACCGGAGTATAACATTGCTTGGGGCAGGACACACCAGGGCTCCAATAGCACCAAGAGGAGGACAGCACATCAGCTATCTGTGCCAGGGGAAACCCATTTATCCAGTGGTGTGGAAATAGCCTTAAAGGCTCACAGGATGTTCAAGCACCAGCCAGTGACAAGAGGACCAACTAATGCCAGAGATAACCAGATGGAAAAAGGCAAACTTAGAAACATTACTAACAGAAATCAAGGCAATATGGCAGCATCTGAACCCAATTCTCCAACAACAGCAAGTCCTGAATACCCCATCACACCAGAAAAACAAGATTTGTATTTAAAATCACTGGTCATGATGCTGTTAGAGGAACATAAGAAGGACGTAAATAAATCTCGTAAAGAAATACAGGAGAAAATGGATCAAAAGTTAGAAGCCCTTACAAGGGAAACACAAAAATCATTGAAAGAAATTCAGGAGAATGTGGGTCAAAAGATAGAAGCCATTAAGGAGGAAGTGCAAAAATCACTTAAAGAAATACAGGAGAACTTGGGTCAACAGGCAGAAGTCATGAAAGAGGAAACCCAAAAATCTCTTAAAGAATTATAGGAAAACACAAACAAGCAAGTGAAGGAACTGAGCAAAACCATCCAGGGTCTAAAAACATAAGGAGAAACAACTAAGAAATTGCAAAGGAAGACAACTTTGGAGATGGAAAACCTTGGAAAGAAAACAGAGGCCATAGATGCAAATATCAACAACAGAATACAAGAGATAGAAGAAAGAATCTCAGATGCCAAAGCTACCATAGAAACTATGGACTCAACAGTCAAAGAAAATGGAAAATGCAAAAAGCTTGTAAGCCAAAACATCCAGGAAATCCAGGACACAATGAGAAGATCAAACCTAAGGATTATAGGTACAGATGAGAGTGAAGATTTACAACCTGAAGGGCCAGCAAATATCTTCAACAAAATTATGGAAGAAAACTTCCCTAACCTAAAGAGAGAGATGCCCATGAATATACAAGAAGCCTATAGAACTCCAAACAGACTGGACCAGAACAGAAATATCTCTGGACACATAATAATTAAAACCCCAAATGTACTAAACAAAAAAAGAAAATTAAAGGCAGTAAGAGAAAAAGGCCAAGTAACATATAAAAGACCTATTACAATTACACAAGACTTCTCACCAGAGACCATGAAAGCTAGAAGATCCTGGGCAGAACCCATGCAAATTCTAACAGAACAAAAATGCCAGTCAAAACTACTATACCCAGCAAAACTCTCAATCACCATAGATAAAGAAAACAAGATATTCCATGACAAAATCAAATTTACACAATATCTTTCCACAAACCCAGCCCTACAAAGGATAATAGGGGGAAAACATCAATACAAGGACAGAAACTACACCCTGGAAAAAGCAAGATAGCAACCTTCTTTCATCACATGTCAAATATAAAAATTTAACATAAAAATGATATGAAGTAATAATCACTATTCCTTAATATCTCTTAACATCAATAGACTCAATTCCCCAATAAAAAGGCATAGACCAAGAGAATTGATATGTAAACAGGACCCTACATTTTGCTGCATACAGGAAACAAACCTCAGTGTCAAAGACAAATACTACCTTAGAGTAAAAGGCTGGAAGACAATTTTACAAGCAAATGGTCTCATGAGACAAGCCAGAGTGGCCATTCTAATATCAGATAAAATTGACTTTCAATCTAAAGTCATCAAAAGAGACTGAGGAACACTTCTTGCTGGTCAAAGAAAAATAATCCACCAAGAAGAACTCTCAATTCTAAACATCTATGCTCCAAATGCAAGGGCACCCTCATTCGTAAAAGAAACTTTACTAAAACTTGAAGCACACATGGCAACTAACACAATAATTGTGGATGACTTCAACACTCCACTCTCCTCAATGGATCGATCAGGAAAACAAAAACTAAATAGGAACACAGTGAAACTAATTGAAGTTTTGGACTAATTGGATTTAATATATATATATATATATATATATATATAATTTCATCCTAAAGCAAAATAATGTACCTTTTTCTCAGCACCTCATGTATGGTACTTTCTCCAAAATTGATCATATAATTGGTCACAAGACAGACCTCAACAAATATAAGATCAAACTAATCCTATGCCTCCTATCAGATCACTATGGAATAAAAGTAGTCTTCAATAGCAACAAAAACAACAAAAAGCCCACAAACACATGGAAACTGAACAATACTCTATTCAATGATACCTTGGTCAAGGAAGAAATAATGAAAGAAATCAAAGACTTTAGAATTTAATGAAAATGAAGACACAACATACCCAAATCTATGGGACACAATGAAAGCAGTGCTAAGAGGGAAACTCATAGCTTTGAGTGCCTCCAAAAAGAAATGTGAGAGAGCATACACTAGAAGCATAACGGAACAACTGAAAGCCCTGGAACAAAAAGAAGCTAATTCACCAAGGAGGAGTAGAAAACAGGAAATCATCAAACTCAGGGCTGAAATAAATCAAGTAGAAACAAAGAATCAACGAATCCAGGAGCTGGTTCTTTGAGGAAATCAACAAGATAGATAAACCCTTAGCCAGACTAACCAAAGGGCACAGAGACAGTAGCCAAATTAACAAAATTAGAAATGAAAAGAGAAATATAACAACAGAAACTGAGGAAATTCAAAAAATCATCAGAGCCTACTACAAAAGTCTATACTCAACACAACTGGAGAATCTGGATGAAATGGACAATTTCCTAGACAGAAACAAAATACCAAAATTAAACCAGGATCAAATAGATCATCTAATCAGTCTCGTAACTCCTAAAGAAATAAAAGAAATAAAAAGAAGAAAAAAAGACTCATAGAAAGTCTTCCAACCAAAAAAAGCATGGGACCAGATGGTTTTAGTGCAGAATTCTATCAAACCTTCAAAGAAGACCTAACACCAATACTCTTCAAACTATTCCACAAAATAGAAACAGAAGGAACACTACCCAACTCCTTCTACGAAGCCACAATTTCGCTGATACCAAAACCACACAAAGATCCAACGAAGAAAGAGAAGCTCAGGCCAATTTCTCTTATGAATATGAATGCAAAAATACTAAATACAACTCTTGCCAACCGCATCCAAGAACACATCAAAACTAACTCAAAAAAGAAAACCCATACTGTCATTTCATTAGATGCTTAAAAGGCATTTGACAAAATTCAGCATCCTTTCACGCTAAAAGTCTTGGAAAGAACAGGAATTCAAGGCCCATACCTAAACATAGTTAAAGCAAACATCAAACTAAATGGAGAGAAACTTGAAGCAATCCCACTAAAATCAGGGACTAAACAAGGCTGCCCTCTCTCTCCATATCTTTTCAATATAGTACTTGAAGTTCTAGCTAGAGCAATTAGACAACATAAGGAGGTCAAAGGGATACAAATTGAAAAGGAAAAAAATCAAATTATCACTATTTGCAGATGATATGATAGTCTACTTAAGTGACCCAAAAAACTCCACCAGAGAACTCCTACAGCTGATGAACAACTTCAGCAAAGTGGCTGGTTATAAAATCAACTCATGCAAATCAGTAGCCTTCCTATACTCAAAGGATAAGCAACTGAGAAAGAAGTTAGGGAAATGACACCCTTCACAATAGCCACAAACAATATAAAGTATCATGGTGTGACTCTAACCAAACAAGTGAAAGATTTGTATGATAAGAACTTCAGGTCTCTGAAGAAAGAAATCGATGAATACCTCAGAAAATGGAAAAATCTTCCATGCTCATGGATTGGCAGGATTAATATAGTTAAAATTGACATCTTGCCAAAAGCAATATACAGATTCAATGCAATGCCCATCAAAATCCCAACTCAGTTGTTCATAGAGTTAGAAAGAGCAATTCTCAAATTCATCTGGAATAACAAAAAACCCAGGATAGCTAAAACTATTCTCAACAGCAAAAGAACTTCTGGGGGAATCAGTATCCCAGACATCAAGCAATACTACAGAGCAATAGTGTTAAAAACTGCATGGTATTGGTACAGGGACAGGCATGTGGAGCAAGGGAATAGGATTGAAGACCCAGCAATGAACCCACACACCTATGGTCACTTGATGTTCGACAAATGAGCTGAAAACATCCAGTGGAAAAATGATAGCCTTTTCAACAAATGGTGATGGTTCAATAGGAGGTCAGCATTCAGAAGAATGTGAATTGATCCATTCTTATCTCCTCGTACTAAGCTCATCTCCAAGTGGGTCAAGTATCTCCACATAAAACTAGACACACTGAAACTAATAGAACAGAAACTGGGGAAGACCCTTGAGGGCATGGGCACAAGAGAAAAGTACCTGAACAGAACACCAATAGCTTATGCTCTAAAATCAAGAATTGACAAATGGGACCTCATAAAATTACACAGTTTCTGTAAGGCAAAGAACACATCAAAAGGACAAAACAGCATCCAACAAATTGGGAAAAGATCTTCACCAACCCTACATCCAACAGAGCGCTAATATTCAATGTATACAAAGAACTCAAAAAGTTAAATCCCAGAGAACAAAATAACCCTATTAAAAAATGGGATACAGAGCTAAACAAAGATTTTTCACCTGAAGAAATTCAGATGGCTGAGAAGCACCTTAAGAAATGTTCAATATCATTAGTCATTAGGGAAATGCAAATCAAAACAACTCTGAGATTTAACCTCACACCAGTCAGAATGGCTAAGGTTAAAAACTCAGGAGACAGCAGGTGTTGGTGAGGATGTGGAGAAAGAGGAACACTCCTCCACTGCTGGTGGGATTGCAAGATAGTTCAACCACTCTAGAAATCAGTCTGGCAGTTCCTCAGAAAATTGGGCATGACTCTTCTGGAGGACCCTGCTATACTACTCCTGGGCATATACCCAGAGGATTCCCCGGCATGCAATAAGGACACATACTCCACTATGTTCATAGCAGCCTTATATAATAGCCAGAAGCTGGAAAGAACCCAGATGATCCTCAATGGAGGAATGGATACAGAAAATGTGGTATAGTTTCACAATGGGATACTACTCAGCAATTAAAAACAATAAATTCATGAAAGTCTTAGGCAAATGGTTGGAACTGGAAAATATCATCCTATTTTTGTAACTCATTTACAAAAGAACACACATAGAATGTAGTCACTGATAAGTGGATATTAGCCCAGAAGCTCAGAAAACCCAAGACACAACTCACATATCAAATCATTCCCAAGAAGAAGGAAGGAGAGAGCCCTGTTCCTGGAAAGGCTTGATGCAACATTGTAGGGGATTGCCAGGACAGAGAAGTGGGAGGGGGTTGATTGGGAAACAGGCAGAGGGAAGAGTTCTTCTGGGACTTATGGGGAGGGGGAAACTGGGAAAGGGAAAATCATTTGGAATGTAAACAACAAATATAGAAAATAATTTTAAAAAAAGGGAAAAAAGAGAACAGTGAGATTATTTTCATGTCTTTCTTATTATGAAGAACAATAACAAAACCACAACAATAACATGCACACCCAAACACATACATGAATGACATGATTATGCCAAGAGTTTGATATGCATATGATAAGGAATACAAATGTAAAAGGGTTGGTATTATAAATGATTTATCATAGTATCCTTTATAACATAAAATTTTGGAGTTGTTTACAATCCCTTTACCTCCTTTGTCTGCCTCTTGGCTTGCCCTACTGCTATGAGGAAAGTTAGGTGAATTCAAGAGCATCCTACTTCCCCATGGAAGCCTACAGGGCCCTTCAAGAACAACAAGCTTGGAACATTGGCCCACCAATCCCTTGGCGGCAGAGTCAAGTGTAGTGCCCTTCATTGTCTGGGCCAGGACTACCTCTGCCTTTTTGAGGAGTCGTAATGGCATCAGAATTATCCCGCTAACTCCAGGGAAAACCAGATAGCTAAAGGATAGAATAAAATCACAATTAACAAGAGCCAGGGCAATATGGCACCACCAGAGCCCAGCTATCCTGCAACAGCAAGCCTTGGATATCTTAACAAAACTGAAGCACAAGAAAATGATCTTAAATCCAATCTTTTAAAGATGATAGAGGCCTTTAAAGAAGAAATGAATAAATCCTTAAAGAAATACAGAGAAATATATTCAAACATATAGAGGCCTTTAAAGAAGAAATAAACATGAAGAAACAGGGAAATACAAAAATAGGTAAAGGATACAATAACACTGTCCAAGAACTAAACATGGAAAGACACAAGCATCACCAACACAAAATGGGAATGAAGAGAGAATCTCAGGCATAGAAAATATGATAGAAGAAACTGACACATCCATCAAAGAAAGAGCAAAATCTAAAAAGTTCATGACACAAAACATCCAGTATACTTGGGACACTATAAAAAGACCAAGCCTGAGAATAATAGGAATAGCAAGAGAAGATTCCAAGCTCATAGGCCCAGAAAGTATGTTTTTTTTATTTGATACATTTTTATATACATTAAAGTATGTTTAACAAAATCATAGGAGAAAATTTTGTTATCTGAAGAAAGAGATGCCAATAAACATTCAAGAAGCTATAAAACACCAAATAAATTGGGCCAGAAAAGAAAATTCTCCTACAAGATAATAATCAGAACACTCTGAAGCTAATAGAAAAGAAACTGTGGAAGACCCTTAAGAACATCGGTACAGGGAGAAAGTTTCTGAACAGAACACCAATAGCATATGCTCTAAGATCCAGAATTGACAAATGGGAACTCATAAAATTACAGAGTTTCTGTAAGGCAAAGGACACCATCAAGAGGACAAATCGGCAACCAACAAATTGGGAAAAGATCTTCACCAATCCTACATCAGATAGAGGGCTAATATCCAATATATATAAAGAACTCAAGAAGTTAGACTCCAGAAAACCAAACAACCCTATTAAAAAAATGGGGTACAGAGTTAAACAAAGAATTCACACCTGAAGAACTTCGGATGGCGGAGACGCATCTTAAAAAATGCTCAACTTCATTAGTCATTAGGGAAATGCAAATCAAAACAACCCTGAGATTTCACCTTACACCAGTCAGAATGGCTAAGATTAAAAATTCAGGAGATAGCAGGTGTTAGAGAGGGTGTGGAGAAAGAGGAACACTCCTCCACTGCTGGTGGGGTTGCAAATTGGTACAACCACTGTGGAAATCAGTCTGGCTGTTCCTCCGAAAACTGGGCACCTCACTTCCAGAAGATCCTGCTATACCACTCCTGGGCATATACCCAGAGGATTCCCCACCATGTAATAAGGATACATGCTCTACTATGTTCATAGCAGCCCTATTTATAATTGCCAGATGCTGGAAAGAACCCAGGTATCCCTCAACAGAAGAGTGGATGCAAAAAATGTGGTATATCTACACAATGGAGTACTATTCAGCCATTAGAAACAATGAATTCATGAAATTCTTAGGCAAATGGATGGAGCTAGAGAATATCATACTAAGTGAGGTAACCCAGACTCAAAAGGTGAATCATGGTATGCACTCACTAATAAGTGGATATTAACCTAGAAACCTGGAATACCCAAAACATAATCTACACATCAAATGAGGTACAAGAAGAAAGGAAGAGTGGCCCCTTGTTCTGGAAAGACTCAGTGAAGCAGTATTCAGCAAAACCAGAACAGGGAAGTGGGAAGGGGTGGGTGGGAGGGCAGGGGGAGAGAAGAGGGCTTACAGGACTTTCTGGGAGTGGGGGGGGGGGCTAGGAAAGGGGAAATCATTTAAAATGTAAATAAAAAATATATCGAATAAAAAAAAATCAGAGCACTAAATGTACAGAACAAAGAAAGAATATTGAAAACTGAAATGGCAAAAGGCCAAGTAACATATAAATGCAGACATATGAGAATTACACCTGACTTCTCCACCTTGAACTTAAAAGCTAATAGGTCCTGAGCAGATGTCTTGCAGATCCTAAGAAACTGAAAATGTCAACTCAGATTATTATACTAAACAAAATTTTCAATCACCATAGATGGAGAAACCAAGACATTTTATGACAAAACCAAATTTTAACAGTATCTTTACACTAACCCAGACCTACAGAGGATACAAACCAATGAAGCTAACTATACTAAAGAAAAAAACCGCACAAGAATTAAGCAGTTTCACACCATTAAAACCAAAAGGAGAGAAACAAAGAAAGAAAGAAACAAACAAATATACCACACTACCACCACCACCAAAACACCAGCATCAAAATAACAGAAATTAAAAATCGTCGGTCATTAATATCTCTCACTATCAGTGGACTCTATTTCCCAATAAAAAGGCACAGGCCATTAGAACAGATGTGTAAACAGGATCCATTTCCTCCTGTATATAAGAAATACATCTCAGTGACAAAGATAGACATTATCAAAGAGTAAAGGGCTGGGAAAAGGTTTTCCAAGCAAATGGACCCAAGAAACAAGCTGAAGTAGCTATTCTAATATCTAGTAAAATAGATTTTCAACCAAAAGTAATCAAAGAGGTGGAGAAGGACATTTCAGACTCACCAAAGGAAAAATCCAACGAGAGGACTTTTCAGTTCTTAATACCTACGTTCCAAGTGCAAGGGAACCCATGTTTGTAAAGGAAACTTTACTAAAGCCTAAATTACACATTAAACCCCACACATTAATAGTGGAAAATTTCAACTCCCCATTCTCACCTATGGACAGATAATTGAGACAGAAATTTAACAGAAAAATAATGAAACTAACAGAAGTTATGATTCGAATGAACCTAACAGATATTTATAGAACATTTCACCCAAACACAGAAGAATAGACTGTCTTCTCAGCATTTCACAAAAACTTCTCCAAAATTGAGCATATAATCAGCCACAAAGGAAGCTTCAACAGATACAAGAATATTAAAATAATCCCTTACATCTTGTCAGATCACCATGAATTAAAGATGGACAGCAACAACAGAAAGCCCACCACCCTACAAGATGGTTCCTACTCTGCTGAATGCTAGCCTTGTACTAGAAACTCCAGGTAAGACCCCTACTCATTGCCCATTAATAGCCCTTAAACCCTACCCAGCAGTTTCCCAAAGCACCCCTTTCCTGTGCTCCATATCCAAGCCCACAATTGAGCAGAAGATTCTCACTCTATCAAAGGTCATGCCAATACTAGGAACCCCAGGAACCCTAAAGTCCACACCAGTAGCCAAGATCCCAGGGGCCACACCAGTTCCCAGAAAATCATGGGCAACAGAAGCACCCTAATCCCCAGAGGCCATGCAGTCTACCAAAACTCCAGTAGAGTTAAACTCCTTGACATAAATACTAGCTGGACACCAGAAACTATGCAACTGAGATAAGAAAACAAGAAAGGAAACAGAAAGCAAGGAAAATAATATCTAAAAAGCATCTATCCAACAATGATAAGTGCAGAAATTGGCATCTAAACCTATAGTAATAATAAATCCAGATGGCTAGAATCAAGAGTAAGAACACAATCTATAATAACTAGGGCAATTTGACATCACCAGACCCCATATCCTTCTGTAACAAGCCCTGGGTATTCCAACACAGGTGAGGCATGAGAAAATGATCTTAAATCCAATTTTACAAAGATGATAAAGGCCCTTTAAGAAGAAACGAACAAATCTCTTTTAAAAATCCAGGAGAACACAAACAGATGGAGGAAATGAATAACACTGTTCCAGAAACACTGAAAATGGAAATAACAAAACATCCCCCCAAAAAACAAAACAAACAAACCCTGAGGAAATTCTGGAGATGCAAAATCTAATTAAATGAATTGGATCTACAAGCATAAGCATCACTAACAGAATATAAGTGATGGAACAGAATATCAGCCATAGAAGATAAAAGAGAAGAAATTGATACAGTGGTCAAAGAAAGTGTTAAAATTAAAAAGTTTCTGGCAGAAAACATGCAGAAAATTTGAGACACTATGCCAGCCCATACTATTATACTCAGCAAAACCCCCAATAGCCATAGAGGAAGAGAAAGTAAGACATACCATTCCAAAGTCAAATTTAAACAGTATCTATCTTCAAATTCAGCCTTGCATAAAGTGCTAGAAGGAAAACTATAACTTAAGGACGTTAACTAAATCTATGAAAACAGATGCATATAAGAAATAAACTTCAACATTGAAGAGAGACATTACCTTAGAGTAAAGGATCACCCTGAACAAAACTAAGTCCAAGTGGATCAAAGACCTCAACATAAATCCTGATGCACTGAACCTGACAAAAGCAGAAGTGGGAAATACTTTTGAATGCATTGGTACAGGAGACTACTTCCTCAACAGAACCTCAATACCATAGGCGCTAAGATTGACAATTAATAAATGAGACACCATGAAACTGAAAAGCTTCTGTAAGGCAAATGACACTCCCAATAAGACAACTAACTCATCACCTTATAAAACAGGAAAATATCTTCAGTGTTGACACATGTGACAGAGAGCTAATTTCCAAAGTATATAAAGAACTAAAAAAACTGGACAAAAAAAAACCCCAAAATAATCCAATTAAAAATGTGGTACATATCTAAACAGAGAATTCTCATCAGAAGAATCTCAAATGGCTGAGAAGCAAACAAATATGCAATAGCCTTAGCCATTAGGGAAATGCAAATTAAAATGACTCTGAGATTCCATCTTACACCTGGCAGAAAGAATAAGATAAAAAAAATCAAGTGACAGCGCATGCTGGCAAGGATAGACTAAAGGAAACATTCCTACATTGCTTGTGAAATTGCAGACTTGTTCTGTCACTCTGGATATCAATATATTGGCTTCTCAGATCACCTCAAGATCCAGCTATACCATTCTTGGACATATACCCAAATGACAATCCATCTGACTACTAGGACACCTGCTCATTTACATTCATAACAGCTTTATTTATAATAGCCAAAAGCAGAAACAATCTGGATATCCCTCAACTGATAAATGGATAAAGAAAGTAAGGTACATTTACACAGTGAAGTAAAAGAGTGCATTTACTCAACTGTTAAAACAATGATATCATGAAATTTGCAGGCAAATGGGTGGAACTAGAAAAAACCCATCTCGAGTGAGGTAACCCTTACCCAGAAAAACAAACATGATATGAACTCACTTATGAGTGGATATAGTCATAAAGCAAAGGATAACAATGTTACAATTCACAGACCCAGAGAAGATAAGTATCACAAAAGGTTTAAGGGAGAACAAATCAATCTTGCTGGGAAAGAGAAATAAAATATACTTTATTTTATGCAGTTGGAGATGGGGTAGGAACAGGAAGTATACTGTTGGGGAATGATGGAGAGAGAGAGAAAATAATGGGATATAAAACTGGAATTGGGGAGGGGAGAGCTTCTCAGAGTTAAGCTAGAAACCTAGTGCAATTGGAAATTTCCAGCAATCTACAAGTGTGACCTTAGCTAAGACTCCTAGCAATGGGACATTCAGAGCCTGAACTGGCATCTTCTTTAGTCAGGCAAATTTCATTGGAGGAATTATAACACCAACACAGCCACAAATCCTAAAGTTTGTCCTGATTCAAGATGTGTTGGGATAAAGGTGTCACAGAGATTGTGGGAGTGGCCAACCAAAGACTGGTTTAACCTGAAACCACACAAGGGAGTCCAACCTTGACTATGCCTGGAAAGCCACAATCTAGAGGCTAGATAGCCCAGAGACCTAGGATTGAACCAAATGCATGATATTTATCAATAAATTGATGCCTAATGATATTCTGTAATATTTATAGATTGGTGCCTAGCATAATCACCAAAGTTAGAAATTGTTGAATGTGGATGCCATTCATGGCTACATAGTGAGTGCCATTTGTCAAGATGCTCTCAGAACTTACTTCACTGACTATGTACCTGGATTTCTTGGAGATGACTGTGAACTAAACTTTGATGAATGTGCCAGTCAGTCACATCTCCATGGAGTTCTATGTGTGGATGGAGAAGACTAATTCTACTGTGGCTGCATGGGTACTGGTTTTACAGAGACACACTGTGAGACTTTGATGCATCTTTCAATTTGACTCTAACTTCCATGTTGCATATAATTTTTAGAACATTTGATCTGAGTACAGATATTAAAGAATGTTAATTTGAAAACAAAATCATTTGTTATATCTGTAATTCTTCTATGAAATAGTCTAAGAATAAAATATTAATTTAAAATTATAAAATGGCAAATTTCATGTTATAGAAGAGCAATGTTTGATGTTTGAGAATATATTAAGAAACTACTTCAAAAAGTGACAGTCATAGCTAAAGTTTCTACATTATAAATTATAGAGGAACTGGCCTTATATCATGGGTCCAAATGAACATTTTTGGTTGGGGTATAGGATGTTTTCCATTGAATGTAGACTGATTAAAAAACAAAGGTGAAGAAATTAACAGACAATGACTAGCATATACTACATTGATAGAAAGGCTATTTATATTAAATTATAAAACCTCAGTTATGATCATATAGTGGGACTAAGTGCAGTATCAATCACTAACAAGTCAAAGCTTTTAAATATGAAATGGCCTTCCTTGAAAAATGAGTGTTTCCACTTGTGATTGTTGCACTGAGTCTCACATATTTGTGAGCTAACTCAATTTCAAATTATAGATTTGGACAGAATACCAGGCCCATAGAACTAAATATTTGGATTAAATGGTTTTCATGATTTATTGTGAACAGTTAAAATGACTCAAAATATACAAAAGGAGACAAAAATGAATGCAGATAGCATGACTAATCAAAGTTATGCATAAAGTGAACCTAAGGAATTACAGAAAGAAGGAGGAAAGAAAGCAAAAAGGGGTGGGAAGAATGGAGGAAGAAAGAAAGGCAAGAAGGAAAGGAGGAGGGACGAAATGAAAGAAGGGAAGGAGGGAAGGATGGACGGAGTCTTTGTCAATATCTGATTTGACTCTACAAGATGGATCCCATGCCTGACACTTCTAACTTTGGAGAGAATTTATGAGTATAATTTCTGATAGTATTAGGACACAGAGTATCTTAGCATAGTCCATGATCTTCTGGCCCTTACAATCTTTATGACCCCTATTCAACAAGGTTCCCTGAGTCTTAGGTGAGAGCATGTTTTACAGATTTATCCACAGTATGTGGATGATGTTTATAGAAATAGAAGTTAATATGCGAAATAAATGACAAGAATATCATACAGTCAAATTTCAATCAAACTTTGGAGATTTAAGTAAATCAGAAGACAACAGATTAACTTTACAATGGGAGATAAAGAAATAAAACCAATGAACCATAATTCTTTGAAGATATTTTGCATGCTCTGTGATTTAAAGCACGGGGCCTGCATGGGTCTGCACTAATTTTTCTGAGTATATGTTTTGGCTGTTAGCTTGGCACACCTCTAACAACTGAAGTACATATATCTCTGACTCTTTTGCTTGCTATTGAGACATTTTTTTCCTCCTGTTGGGTTGCTTTTTCATCTTGATTTTAGAGAGTTTTCATTGTCTTGCTGTATCTTGATTTGTTCTGTTTGGTTGTCAACTCTTGGAAGCTTGCTCTTTTCTACAGAGCAAATGGAAAGGGAGAAGAAATAGGGGAGAGGGGAGGTGGTGAGATCTAGGAAGAGTGGAGGGAGGGTAAACTGTGATTAGGATATATAGTATCAGAGAAAAATCTATTTTCAAATAAATAGAAGGTAAGTAGGTAGGTAGATAGATAGATAGATAGATAGATAGATAGATAGATGGATGGATGAAGAAAATCCATCAACATAATCCTCTAATAATCCTCTAAACAAACACATAGAAAAAAATCACATGATCATCTCATTAGATGCTGAAAGAGGAAGTGGATGTTTATAAACAATTGATAAATGGGACCTCATGAAACTGAAAAGCTTCTGTAAGGCTAAGAACAAAACGGTAGCCTACAAATTGGGAAAAGTGTTACATTTCATTAACTCACCATTTTCTTTTAGTAACATTCACTTCCTCTTGAAAATATTTTTCTAGATTTAACAAAATCAAAATGTTTATGCAAAATATCTTTATACTATGAAAATATAGGACATTATTGTTGATCTAAGGTTTAAGATTTATGTAAGAGTTGTCCTGAAATCTGAATGTCTTCAGAAATTGATGGCTTTTGTTTAAAAAGTAAATAAAGCCAAGTTTTAATTCTTAATGCTGAAAAGACAAAGATTTTCTGACATTAAGGTTTGGATCCAATATCTTAAATCCAAATCTTTGGATCCAATACCTTTTATTGGATCCAATAAAAAACATTATTAACAACACTTATCTTTAAACATTTATATAAATATTATATATAATACAGGGGAAAATGTTTTCTAGTTCCTTTTTTCTAAACTTTATGTTTCTTTAATTTCCTCAGGATTCTGTCACGAATCTGCTTAGTTTTCACACTGTAGACAATAGGGTTCATGAGAGGAGGAACCAGTAGGTATACATTGGCCATGAGCACGTGAACAATTGGGGAAGCATTCTGCCCATAGCGACGGATCATGGATAGCCCAATCATTGGTGTATAGAAAGTGAGAACAGCACAGATGTGGGAAATGCAAGTGTTGAGTGCTTTTATCCTTTCTGCTTTGGAGGCTATACTCAAAACAGTGCCGAGGATGAGGATATAGGATAGGAGAAGAAGCAAAGAATCCAGTCCCATGGAGAAGATGACCACCATGAGGCCATAGATGCTGCTGACCCAGCGGCTGGATACAGTTGTCTTTATGAGATCTTGGTGAAGGCAGAATGGGTAGGAGAGTATATTGATAACCTGATATTGAAGCCTCTTCAGTAGGAAGGAGGCTGGAAAGACCAGGGCTAAGGCTCTTCCAGCAATTGCCAAGCCAATTCCAACAATGACAGTATTGGTGAGAATAGCTGCATAGCGCAGAGGTTCCCGAATTGCTATAAAGCGGTCAAATGCCATGGCCAACAGCACTGCTGACTCAATAATTGAGAAAACATGAATGAAGTACATCTGAACCAGACAAGCATTAAAGGGAATCTCCCGGGCTTGGAACCAAAACACACTGAACATTGTAGGTAAGGTCGTGGTGGAGAGGCCCAGGTCAGTGAGCGCCAGCATAGACAAAAAGTAGTACATTGGCTGATGGAGGGAAGACTCAGTTCTGATAATGAATAAGATGGTAATGTTCCCTGCAATAGAAGTGGCATAAACCAAAAATATAGGGATGGAAATCAGGCCGTATCTAGTTTCAAGGCCTGGGAAACCAGTCAGAAGGAATCGAGGGTACAGGCTGGAATCATTGATGACAGACATTATGCTGATAAAGGACCCTTCCAATCTGCAATGGAAAATATAAACATAGAAAATTAAAGTCACTTCCAGCTCTGTAATAATGAACAAAGTTTGGATGTCCTATTCTGTGCTAGGTATTTTAATTACTCCTCTGCTCATTACATTTAATTAGCCCTTGTATTTGCTAATCAACCCATTAATTTATTTTTATTTTATTGTATATTTATTAAGAACATAATAAAGGAAATATGACAATGTTAAAAAAGTTTGTCTATAATAAGTATTTTAAAGCTTGTGAAGCTTAAGCTTGTGACTAGGGACTATATTAAATGTCAAATTAGCCCTTCAAGCGTAATTTTTTAAAACACACAGTGATATCTAAACAGAGAGGATACTAAGAAACAAAATGTCAGAAATCTAAACTGAGGATAAAGGGAGAATATTGTGTTATAAATGTAAGCAAATGCTATAGGACCAGAGTGGATCTTCACAAAGGCTCTATAGCTAAATTTAAATTTAAAAATGGATGAGAAATTTTTTTTAAAAAAAGTACAACTTATGGGTTTACTTTTACTGATTCTTCAAGAACTTGGTAAGAAACAATCAACTTGAGAAGATTTTTATTTGAGTCAAAGTAGAATCAGTGTAAAAATAATATAAATGCTTGCAAAAAGGATGGAAGAAGCTTTTAGAAGGTTATTGCTAATAAAATTGTGGGTGAAAGTAATTTCTAGTAGCGAGTACCATGAGGAATATACAATTGTAAAGTTCAGGCAGAAAAACATGAAGATAGGTAATATAGATCATCATGAAGTTTACAAATCTAGAACAGCTTAATTATTTTATCGAATTTTGCCATCTGTTAAAATAAACAGAATAAAAGACCCATATAGAAAATTGGGTAAACAAGTGACCAAGATAAATCCAGTTAAGCATGAGATGTACATCCAGAGAGGAATTGGTATACTATGCCAAAGAAGGAATTTGTAATGCCTCATAAAGAAAGGATAGGAAAACACTTCACGGATAAACAGAATGGACATAAACATAGGAATGCAGTGTCCAGTTGCAAGAAGAGCTGTGGGCTTCCTGAGCAGCAGGCAGAGTTATGCACAGATTGAGTATGTTAGACACTGAGCATAACCAAACTTGTTTATATAGAGTAGTCTATGTTAAAATTCTACATCAAAATTCCTATTATCCATTTACCAAGTTTTACTCTTCTATCAGCAGAATCATACTGCAATTTTTCCTGACTAGTTTAATTATAAAAATAACTTAAGCATGCAATTCTCTACAGAGGTAACACAAGTTTTCCATGGTGATGGTAATATCCTTCCTTTTAAGATAGAAAAAATAAAAAAATAATTTATGTGCATATTATCTTTTACACTGTGATCTAAATGATATCACATCTTAGGAAATACTGCTTTTTATACATTACCTTTACTTTCCCTACTTTGATATCAGAAGTTTCTGGTATACTTTGTCACTAAGTAATAAGGATCTTTTTGGCACCAAAATTATTTTCTTTCTTCCTTATACCCAAGCTCAGTAGTTTGAGTTTTCTTTAATCTTCTTCTCAGGGAGGAACACCAAGATTCATGTCTTGGGTAACTATCTTACTCCTTTGAAATATTCCCAGTTTAGAGGGTTCAGTCTTAAGTCATTATTGGTCATAAACATAAGCAGCTACCCATATGACCAATATGGGTATACCCATTATGACCAATAATGACTTAAGACATAAGTCTTAAGTCATTATTGGTCATAAACATAAGCAGCTACCCATAAGTGGCTACCCATCTAGACTCAGGGAAAGTCAGATGGCAATTGTAATCTACTGCTTCAACAATTTTACACAGATCACTGAATTTCCTTGAACATAAAAATAAAGTAGTATTAACCACAGAACTAGATTAATATTTAAGATGTTTGAGGAAAATAAATGAAATACCACACACAGGATCTGATACTTAAATAGTTTGATCTCAAGGGAAGAAAAATAATGATCAAAATAGTGGATATTAATATCAAACGTAGCAGCCAGAGTCACTGACTCGAAGACACTGTGACCAATAGCTCTAGGCAAGATCAAGTAGGATTTGTAGGTGCTGATGATATTTGCAGGAATGAGAGAAAGAGGAATTCAAAGAATAATCAATCAGTACCTCCCACTTCACCAGTTGTGACATTTTAATCTTTATTTAGTATTTTACAGTACTATCTTTGTACAGCAATGATGTCAGTACTGAATTCCCATCATAGATACTACATTCTCTCACATCAGCATTATTTTTAAAAGTTTTTGAGGATAATAGTCTAGCAGGGTTGGGAGAACAGATATTTTAACCCTTTCATCTGTTCCAGAGCAGTGATTTCAATTGGTCTAAGATCAACTGAAGCTCTCAACTTCCTTTCAATGTAGTGGAGTCTTTAAATGTATAATATAGCACTATTATGCCCACTGTTCTCACCTCAAGCAAGGCACACCTGAGTCTTTAATTGCGGGCAGGCATTCACTCTGACTCAGACTGTCTTGAGTTTCCAGTTTATCAATCTGAGGAACTCTCCATAGTTATATAAAGCCACTGAAGATTGGGATTAAAAACATGCATCCTGAGGCATAGAGATCTTTACAGAAACACAGGTGCCTCGAAGCAAGGTTCAGTGTCTTTGGTGACTCCAGAGCCTACACAGGGTAGTTTATACCTTGGATAAGTTTGACAATATCCGGGCAGGTGTGGCATCACCACCTTGCTTCCTATTAAGGACTCTTATCTTCTCGTCCCTCTTGACTCAGACATTACCTCTAGCACAATTTTTTCTCAAGAAAACCTTTGGGGATAATAATTGATGGCAAAAGCATTTATCATCCTCAAGGGCAGATGGTAGAGAGGTCAACCCAGCCTCTCAGATTGGGATTACCCTAAGAATCATTTGGTGAAGACAAACAATTGTCTTCATTATGTTTTTCTTGAAACTCTATTTAAAAGTATTGTGAAAAAAGTCTTAGTCCTGAATACTGTGTTAAATTCATGATATGAAATACTTGGCTAAGGCGTATAATGAGAGATTAGTTTTCAGTGATTTCTGTGAAGCAAGCATAACCTGACAACCAAAGAAGTGCATAATATTCAAAAATAAACATGCATGGACACCATGAATTTATTATAAAATTTAAACCAAATTATTATAAATATAATCTTCAACACACACACACACTCACACACACACACTGCTTCTTTTATATTTGATTCAGTCATCAAAATTGTTTAATGTTGAACTCAAACTAACTCACTATTACCTTGTAAGAAAAGGATCACTTCATAATATAAATTGAGAAAGGTATTTTGCTAAATTTAAAATTAATGACAATAAAAAATACATTAAACTCAAAATAAATGATAATTTTTCATGTGATTAAGTCCAAATATCTACAATAAAAATCAATCTTAGTTGGAAAATATATTAGTAAAACAACATGCTGTTAGATAAAAAGATGATAATAATATTAACTATGTTCAGCTCTAAAATCTGTGCAGTTTTATTCAATATAAATAGATGAGGAAAAAACAGAAATTCAAAGGAAAATCACTTTATTATTATTTACTATCTTTGCAATAGTAAAGAACTATTTGCAAATGATAAAATCTTAATGAAATCTTAATGAAAAATCAGGAAAACCAGTAAGTTAATTCACCATAGTTAATTACAAGTTTTATTTCTAAATTCATTTCTTAGTGTCAGTAAGAAGAAAATGAAACCTCAGCTACATTGTATATTCTGGCCTCAAAACTACAGAGGAAGAGAAACTAATAAAGGATTGACCAAACACTAACACTTGTAACTTTAAATTTTATTGACATACATTTAAGACTATTTATAAAATTTATATATATATATGCTATAGATTAGATAATGTAATATTGTAAGAAGAGTTAATTACTACAAATCCACTATAAGCTCAAACATTTTAAAAGAAAAACACACAGAAAACATAAACACCAAAAAATGTAGTGCTGAATTATTGGGTTGACACCACCTACAGTACTATTAAATTTAAGCAAATACAGAAAATTATTGTAGCAGTACAGAGAGATCAAAATTATTTTCATAAATATACCAAAATTGCACAACACGTCATTGAGATTCAAGATTAATGCTTAATTAAACAGTAGATTCTTTGGGAACTATGCAGTGATCTTACCCTGCACACAAGTAATTTCTACATAGGTTGTATATCCTAACATGAAAAGTCAGTCAAAAAATTAAAAAAACCACATAGAAGAACATAAATGACAGCAGAACTAAGCATACAAGTCACCTATACATCTCTCACTTCAAGCATGCCCTCTACTGCCTACACTACAAGAATATAACTGAATTCAGTTAAGAATTTTTCCTTTGTGAGTACCATGATGCTAGTGTTGGCCACTGGAGAATGCTGAAGAGACGCTGTAGGTCTTCTGCATTTCTGTCTGATTTTGCTTCTACTGTACAGAGACCAAAGACAAGCACAGCGGATGTTCCATGACAGCCATTCCTCCGATTTCAACCTTGGCAAACGGCTCGGCTCTTTATGAATGCGGAAGTCAGTCACTCCTGTACTTGGCACCTCAACTATAATCACTGTGCACACTAGAGGGCAAGCTTCCAGTTTATTAGTCAACGTTGTCTCCTCTCCCCATCCATGCTTCAAGAGGGGTCAGTTTGCCATTCATTCTCTGCTGTTTTCTTACTTGATGGTTCCTTCATCGTGGTCCTGAAGGCAATTCTGGGTTGCAGACAGTGGATAATCTATTCCCCACAGGAATGATTGTTCTGTGTTGTTTTGTTTTTTTCTCAAAGAAATTTGTGTAAACTTTTTGGGTATGGAGTGGGTAAAATGAACTCCAAGCTATTATTTATCCTTCTTTAGATAAACAATCTCTGTCAATGTACTATTTAGATTTATATTTATCCCTCATACACTTAATCCCTGAGAAGTTTATAGTTGAGATGGATGAATATTTCCCAAAACTGTGCAAATTACGGTGCAGTTGCTGTCTCTAAATTGGACCCCCAAATATCATAATAAATAGACATATTTCTTTTCTTATTTTCTTCCTTTATTTTTGTTTTGTTTTTTAAAGCAGGACTTCTTTGTGTAGCCCTAGCTGTCTAGGAACTCACTTTGTAGACCAGGCTTGCCTGGAACTCCTGCCCCTGCCTACCAAGTTCTGGGATTAAAGGCATGTGCCACTATACCCACCTTAGGTATTTCTTAAAGTTCACTAAAATTAAAACAAATTTATATATTAACCTTTATTTAAAATTAAGAATTCAAATATCATTACATTTATTTACTTATTTGTTGATTTCATACAGTCTATTTGACCCACAACTCCACTGGCCCTCTCTCTTTGCCCTGCTGATATGGGGTTATAGGCATACCTGGCCATGCCCATAGTCTAACTCAGTTCCTCATACTCACACAGCAAGCACTTTAGAACCCTAGTTCTCCTTCATCATTCAGGTCAGGCATATTTATAATGATATATTATAATATATAAAGGCACTATTATTTACATATCCATAGTATTTAAAGAAATGGCTACCATAATACATATTTTATTCGTTTCCATATATTTGAGTTGGGTTACAAAATTAGAGCTAAAATTTACATTTGTTTTATGATTTGGGGAAGACTAGACACATAATGATTCGTTAATGGGGCAGTTTTGTTTCCATGCTCAAAAAAGTTCACAATTCAACTGAGAATAAAGTACATACATAAGAAATAATAAGATATTACCCATAAAGGCTAGCATCCTGGTGAAGACAATAAAGGAACCAATTATCTACAATAAAGTAATTGAAAAGGCAACATAAAAGCCTGTACAGACTTGTGAAAGAAAAAGAAAGACTACTGTCAAATGAAATTTATTTCTCAGTTTTTATCATTGTTAAATGTTAAATCTATTTTTCATAAGGAACGTAACTATAATAGTTTTATAATGTAAATATTATATGGTTTTCAAAAATTGTATTCCCATTTCACGTATTTTCCATTATTGAATTTCATATTAATCTTAGGTAGGAAAAAGGCCATAGTAATTATCACAATTTGGCCATGAGAACCTAAATGATATAATGACTAAAACAAATCGAGACTGCATATTTAGAAGGTAAAAGAATTAGTTTATTCTTATTTATCCAGATATGACCCAAGATCTATGGTATATATTTTCCATTTAATAAAACAAACATTTTTTCTAATACTTCCCAAAGTAAAAATAAGAGAATATGAGTGACTTAAAACCTTCCACTTAACCTAAACTTGCGGAGAATTCCTTGACGAATCTGCTTTGTTCTCACACTGTAGACAACTGGGTTAAGCACTGGAGGGAGAAGCAGGTAGATGTCAGCCATGAGGATATGGACTATGGGAGAGAGATGTTTCCCAAAGCGATGGACCATTGACACCCCAATTACTGGTACAAAGAAAATGAGCACCACACAGACATGGGAGACACAGGTGTTCAGAGCCTTGAGTCTCTCTTCACGGGATGCGATACTCAGCACTGCATTCAGAATAAGAGCATAAGAAATAAGTATGAAGACTGAATCCACACCTAGTGTAGCAATAACTACACATAGTCCATAGACACTGTTGATCCTGGCATCAGAGCAGGACAGCCTCAGAACATCTTGATGTAAGCAGAAGGCATGGGAGAGGGCATTGATGTGGCAATAGTGATATTGTCTCAGTAACAAAGGTGTAGGCAGAACAACTCCCATGCTTCTTAATAAGCAGGCCATACCAATTTTGCCAATCACACTGTTGGTGAGGATGGTGGAATAGTGCAGTGGGCGGCAGATTGCTATGAAACGGTCAAAGGCCATTGCCAGAAGCACTGAGGACTCCAGAAATGTGAATGTGTGGATGAAGAACAACTGACTATAGCAAGCACTAGCCTGTATCTCTCGGACATCCAACCAGAGCACAGTCAGCATTGTGGGAAGTGTGGACATGGACATACCTAGGTCAGTCAGTGCCAAGATGGATAGGAAGTAGTACATGGGCTGATGGAGTGAGGACTCTATCCAAATAACAGAGAGAATGGTTACATTACCAACGAAGGCTACCAAATAAGCAAGGCAGAAAGGCACTGAGAGCCAAGAATGGACATACTCCAGTCCAGGAAAACCCTTCAGGATAAATATTGGCTCTGGAACATCACTGCTATTCCAGGCAAGCATGATGAGCCTCAAGTGGATTAACAGATTCTTCTTTATTACTCAGTCAAATTTGTATCAGAACAAACAATGCAACTAGGGCAAAAATATACATTCCCTCTCTGTTCACCTTGGAAGAAAAAAGAATTTGAAAATCGTTATTATGTAAAAATATTTTCTCAAATTATGGACTGTCAAGAGTGTGTGCCCAATAAATATAGTCATCTATGACAAATAACTTGACAGTTCTTCATCAGAAACACAGAAAAGTACAGAAAGTTTTACTCTAAAATATAATGATAGAAGTGGAGAAAAATCACGGTAAAAGCAGAGGATTTTCGACAAACTTCCTCAGAAATGCTCTTGAGTTAATTGGTGATTGCTGTTGGTCTTCAACCACGAAACTGAACTTACCCCGTGACTTCAGCACATGTCTTCAGAACATGTGATCTTTATTCCATATCATAACTTAATCACAGAAATCCTTCTCACGGTAGCTTTCTGTATGTTCCCTCATAAAAAAATATAAAACCAATATATTTAACACCATTGTTTATCATGCCTTAAAATATTAAAGGAGAGTATGCCAGTTTGCTGGTACCCTTTTCCTGGAAAAAGAGAGGCAGAAAGACAGAGAGAAAGGGAAAGAGGAAGAAAGACTGAGTCTAAAGTTTCAAGCCTAGAACATTGCATGTGCTAAGCTTATGAGCTCCTCTTTCCAGCACTTAAGATTTCTTGATTCACTGTTTCCTCTTTCAGAAGACTGTTCAGAATTTTTAACAGAGCAGTCAATATAAATATTAAGTGCTGTATTTGCACTTACTGGGAACACAGAGGAGCCTCAGAGATGCAGCAGCAGCTCAGTGTCTATCTTATTTCTCCTTACAGTTGCTGCCTCTCACTTGGGTAAACCAGCCCTGACCTAAAGGGAAAACTGCTCCAAATGAAGCCTTAGCCTTCTATATTGTGACCCCAATTGTTCAACAGCGATGCTGTACTATCCTGGTTATATTTTGTTTAAACATTATCTGATTATATTCCACTAAATGTTCATATTTATTTTTAATTTTGCCTCTAATCTACCATGTGGCAACAAAGGGCTTAGGCAATAACACCTGTACTTCCAACGAGAATTTAAGTTACAATATACCTGGCTCTCACACAATGAAAATTTCTCTAGTTTTGGCAATCAAGTTTTCCCTTATCCTCTGTGTTAGACTGAGCCCTGCTTCTCTGTTCCAGTCCTGAGTAAGAAAAGTGTGCTTCCCCTGGGCCTGTGGGTTTTACGAAAGCAATCTGCTCCCTTGTCAAGCAGAGCATTAACTTTCCTTACCCAAAAGAAGGCCCACAGAGACGTTCTAATGAAGTCTCTGACATTATTTTCCTCCCTCAGAACAGTCTCTGAATTTTGTTTAGCAATTGAGCATATGAAAACAATCTAGACATTAGCATCAACATTTGTGGCACACACACAAATGTACAAATATGCTCATATGCACAGGCAAACATGGACACACACACAAAGCAAGGGTTTTAGGCACAATGGGAAATTTTCTCTTATTCCATGCCAAAACAGTATTCTATGCAAAATTTTTCAACCTAAATACAAATCATATATCTTTCAATTTTCAGATATTTCTATAAATAAGATGGGTTATGATTTTGTAATTGTCTTGCTCCTGCTCTGAATCTGATTTCAATGTTTGGAAATTTTTAGCCACAAGGTTGTTCACATGCTGAAACAAAGAATATAACATTAATCTCCTTTATATTTTAAAATTGTTCTGTTTAATGTATTTAAAGAAGGAAGCATATCCATATTTTATGTATATATGTAAACATGGTTATTAGATACAAGAGAATTATCCCATCACCTTCACATAACATTTCTGGAAGTACATATGTGTGGCAAGAGCATCTAAGATCTTTTCACCAACCAACCAAATTTGTATAAATCAGTACATTATTTATTAAAGTTCTTAGGCTATTAGACTTCTATTCTTATACAGGTTTCATCCTTTGATCCATTTCTTTCCGTTTCATATCCTTGGCTACCTGTATTAGCTGGCGTTCCACTCTGTGTAGTTTGATCATTCATCCATCTATCTCTCAGTATACTAGCTGCCGTGCTTTTCATTAACGTCGATCTCTCCACCGTTGCCTTTCTAGGCTATTTTAATCTGTTTGCAGGTCATTGGCTTGGTTGATTTGGGGTTTGAGTTAAATTACACTGAGACTGAGAAATAATTGAAAACACTGGAAGTAATAAGCACTGCTAATGATAGAGGCAAAGGGAGACACTCATGTCACACACTGACCGCATTATAACAAAGGGAAACTACTGAGGACAAGATGTAGTCTTCCCCTCATGGTAACTGTGCTCCTCAAAAACACTTCTCCTATGGCAAGTCTGTCTGAAATTGACAAAAAATAAAAAATAAAAGAGTGGGATATGATGATGTGTTTCTCATTTCAGAATTGATACCCCTTGCCTAAATTACATGAATGCTTTATAATTTTTGTCTCTGGGATTGTATGTTAACACATAATATGCTAAAATGCTCCCACCATTTATTTGTAATTGAAAATCAACACTTACCTGGGGTTTATGCATAAGAGAATTGGATCATCAGGAAATTTTAGAAAGCCACCAATAGTCCATTTCCCAAATGATTAGTAGTTGAGTTATTTCTTTCTGACTAAACTTTCTTACTGTAGATAAAGTTGTATTCTCTTTTTGTTTCTACTTTTTGTCTTCTTCTTTGTCTCTTTCATTTACTTTTAGAATGTCCTGTCTCTCTTCTCGTTCCTATACTATTTCTATTTTGGTTTTATCTAGACCTATGTTTTTTCATCATGTAATTCTGTTTTTCTACTTATTCTTTGCCTTTGTCTCCGCATTTTCCTTTTTTTTTTTTTTCTGTTTTAGTTCTTGGTGCCTTTCATTTTACCCCTCACCTGAGAGGAGCTAAGTCTGCACTGATTGCAGATGCTCTTTGATTCTAGTAGTCCTGAGGCTTATTACTCATCTGCCTCTATAAATATTCCTCATTTCTCCTGGGGTAGAACACAGGGGAATGTTTTTTAAAATCTACTAGATTCTCAGAAGGGAAGTCATGCACACAGCATTTCACCATCAGTTAGAGCACAAAACCTCAGTCCTCAGAAAGTATCCATATTGCCATCTGTGGTTCTAACTCCTTCCTTCATAGGCTTTTTCCTTGCTTGTTTGTTTGTTGTTTATATTTTTCAAATAAGCCCAAAGAGGTAAGTTCATTAAAAGTTTATTTTTAATTTTTAAATTACATTTTTAAATATTTATTTTAAATAAAATATAATTATAGCATTTTCCTCCTCTAGCTCCTCCCTCAAACTCTTGCCATGCTCCCCCAAATCTTCCTCAAATTTTGACGTCTTTTCTTTAATTATTACTGATATTTATGCATATATGCTGAGTTAAGCATATATGTTATATATGCTGCTATAAAAATATTGTTTTTTCACACACAACACACAGACACAAACACACAAATACATAAATACAGCCTTTTGAGTTTATTTAGTATAGCTTGTATATGTACTTTTTATATATTTTAAGGTATGACCATTTGGTATCAGATAAATAGTTAGGGAGCTCGCCTGTGAGGAATACACTTTCTCCCTAGTCAGCATCATTGCTTGCTTGTCATGCTTAATCTAGGAATGAGGTCTTGTGATATTTCCCCTGTCAACATGGGCATGCCAATTGATGTTGGTTACTCTTCGGTCTTCTTTTAGTTATTTGTTTGTTTGTTTGTTTAATCTTTTGTTTGTTTGTTTTTTACATTCCAGAGTTTATTCCCATTCTAGTCTACCCTCCAAATGTTTCACATCCCATACTTCCTCCCTCCACCCCCTATCTCCATGAGAATGTCCCCACCTCCAACCCCCATCCTACCAGATCTCTAAACTCCCTGGGTCCTCTAGTCTCTTGGGGGTTAGGTGCATCTTCTCTTACTGAACCCAGGACTGGCAGTACTCTGCAGTATGCATGTTGGGGCCGCTTATCAACTGATATATGCTGCCTGTTTGATGGTCTAGTGTTTGAGAGATCTCAGGGGTCCAGGTTAATTGAAAGTGCTGGTCCTCCTACAGGGTTGTCCTCCTCCTCAGCTTCCACCTTTTCTCTAATTCAAGCACAGGGGTCAGCAGCTTCTCTGTCCATTGGTTGAGTGCAAATATCTGCATCTGTCTCTTTCGGCTGCTTGTTGGGACTTTTGGAGGACAGTCATAATAGGTCCCTTTTTGTGAGTGCTCCATAGCCTCTGTAATAGTGTCAGATCTTGGGGCCTCCCCTTGGGATGGATCCCACTTTGGGTCTGTCACTGGGCCATTTTTTCCTCAGGCTTCTTTCCATTTCCATCCCTACAGTTCTTTCAAACAGGAACAATTATGGGTCAGAGTTTTGACTGTGGGATAGCAACCCATCCCTCACTTGATTCCCTGACTTTCTTCTGGAGGTGGGCTCTAAGTTCCCTCTCCCTACTATAGGGCATTTCATCTAAGGTCCCTCCCTTGGAGCCCTGAGAGTCTCTCACCTCCCAGGTCTCTGGTACATTCTGGAGGGTCCCTCCAACCTCCTACCCTCAGAGGTTGTCTGTTTCGATTCTTTATGCTGGCTCTCGAGGCTTCAGTCCTTTTCCTCCACCCAATACCACATCATGTTCCCAGGACTCTCCCCCACCCATCCACCTTCCTTCCCAAGTTCCTCCCTTCCTGTCCCCTTGTGATTGCTTTCTTCTCCCTTCCAAGTGGGACTAAGGCATCCTCACTTGGGTCCTTCAGCTTGTTGACCTTTTTGAGTTATGTGGACTATATCTTAGGTATTATATACTTTTTGGGGAGATAATATTCACCTATTATTGAGTATATACCATGCATATCCTTGGGGGTCTGAGTTTCCTCACTCACAATGATATTTTCTATTCAATCCATTTGCCTGCAAAACTCAGGATGTCCTCCTGGTTCTTAATAGCTGAGTAGTATTCCATTGTGTAAATGAACAACATTTTCTGTATCCATTCTTCTGTCATGGGACATCTAGGTTGTTTCCAGCTTCTGGCTATCACAAATAAGGCCACTATGAATATAGTGAAACATGTGCCTCTGTGGCATGGTGGAGCAAATTTTAGGTATATTCCCAAGAGTGGAATTGCTGGGTCTTTAGGAAGATCTATTTCCAATTTTCTGAGGAACCTCCAGATTGATTTCCAGAGTGATTATACCAGTTTGCAATCCCACCATCAATAAAGGAGTGCTCCTCTTTCTCCACACCCTAGCCAACATGTGTTGTCACATGAGGTCTTCTTTGAAAATGTATATTGTTGAGATTTCACAATATAGCCTCCCATTATTTCTAGAAGATATAGTATTGCAGAAGAATTCCTGGTTCTCCAGCTGTGATAAAGAACAAAAATGGACACAAACAACAAAACCAACTCAACAGCATATGTTTATATGTACTTGTACATACACATATATTGAGTGTGGAAGGGTTGGGAGTGTAAGTGTTTGTTTATGTACCAAATATAATAGAAGAAAAAGCTATCAACTTGAGAGTGGTAAGGGCATAAGAGAGTTTCAAGAGGTGTTACCTGAGAAAAGCTGAAATGAGGAAAAGGAGATAATTCTATTTCAGTTAAAAATATTAATTTCTTTCAAAAAATTATGTAGTGAAGCCCAGTGCTAGGCTCCTTGCTGAAAACGTATTAAGCTGACAAAGGCTCATGTTCACCTTCATGTTGTTTAATTCACATCATGGCCTCTCTGCACATCCGTGGCTTGTTTATATTCTCATCCCAAGTTTTTATGTCTCCATAAGTCCTAGAAATATCTAATGATTCATACCAAGATTGGGGTGAATAATTTTATTAAGAATATATATGAATATGGAAAAATGTCCCATATAAATCAGATATTTCTTTTTTTTATTCGATATAATTTATTTACATTTCAAATGATTTCCCCTTTTCTAGCCCCCCCCCACTCCCCGAAAGTCCTGTAAGCCCCCTTCTCTTCCCCTGTCCTCCCTCCCACCCCTTCCCAATTCCCCGTTCTGGTTTGGCTGAATACTGTTTCACTGAGTCTTTCCAGAACTTGGAGCCACTCCTCCTTTCTTCTTGTATCTCATTTGATGTGTGGATTATGTTTTGGGTATTCCAGTTTTCTAGGTTAATAACCACTTATTAGTGAGTGCATACCATGATTCACCTTTTGAGTCTGGGTTACCTCACTTAGTATGATGTTCTCTAGCTCCATCCATTAGCCTAAGAATTTCATGAATTCATTGTTTCTAATGGCTGAATAGGACTCCATTGTGTAGATATACCACATTTTTTGCATCCACTCTTCTGTTGAGGGATACCTGGGTTCTTTCCAGCATCTGGCAATTATAAATAGGGCTGCTATGAACATAGTAGAACATGTATCCTTATTACATGGTGGGGAGTCTTCTGGGTATATGCCCAGGAGTGGTATAGCAGGATCTTCTGGAAGTGAGGTGCCCAGTTTTTGGAGGAACCGCCAGACTGCTTTCCAGAGTGGTTGTACCAATTTGCAACCCCACCAGCAGTGGAGGAGTGTTCCTCTTTCTCCACACCCTCTCCAACACCTGCTGTTTCCTGAATTTTTAATCTTAGCCATTCTGACTGGTGTAAGATGAAATCTTAGGGTTGTTTTGATTAGCATTTCCCTAATGACTAATGAAGTTGAGCATTTTTTAAGATGCTTCTCCGCCATCCGAAGTTCTTCAGGTGAGAATTCTTTGTTTAACTCTGTACCCCATTTTTTAATAGGGTTGTTTGGTTTTCTGGAGTCTAACTTCTTGAGTTCTTTATATATATTGGATATTAGCCCTCTATCTGATGTAGGATTGGTGAAGAACTTTTCCCAATTTGTTGGTTGCCGATTTGTCCTCTTGATGGTGTCCTTTGCCTTACAGAAACTTTGTAATTTTATGAGGTCCCATTTGTCAATTCTTGCTCTTAGAGCATACGCTATTGGTGTTCTGTTCAGAAACTTTCTCCCTGTACCGATGTCCTCAAGGGTCTTCCCCAGTTTCTTTTCTATTAGCTTCAGAGTGTCTGGCTTTATGTGGAGGCCCTTGATCCATTTGGATTTGAGCTTAGTACAAGGAGACAAGGATGGATCAATTCGCATTCTTCTGCATGCTGACCTCCAGTTGAACCAGCACCATTTGTTGAAAGGGCTATCTTTTTTCCATTGGATGTTTTCAGCCTCTTTGTCGAGGATCAAGTGGCCATAGGTGTGTAGGTTCATTTCTGGGTCTTCAATCCTGTTCCATTGATCCTCCTGCCTGTCACTGTACCAATACCATGCAGTTTTTAACACTATTGCTCTGTAGTATTGCTTGAGGTCAGGTTCTTTGAGAAAATCAACAAGATAGATAAACCCTTAGCCAGACTGACCAAAGGGCACAGAGAAAGTATCCAAATTAACAAACTTAGAAATGAAAAGGGAGATATAACAACGGAAACTGAGGAAATCCAAAAAATCATCAGATCCTACTAGAAGAGCCTGTACTCAAAACAACTGGAGAATCTGGAGGAAATGGACAATTTCCCTGACAGATACCAAATACCAAAATTAAATCAGGACCAACTAGACCATCTAAACAGTCCCATAAAGCCTAAAGAAATAGAAGGAGTCATATAAAGTCTTCCAACCAAAAAAAGCACAGGACCAGATGGTTTCAGTGCAGAATTCTACCAGACCTTCAAAGAAGAGTTAACACCAATACTCTTCAAACTATTCCACAAAATAGAAACAGAAGGAACACTACCCAATTCCTTCTACGAAGCCACAATTATGCTGATACCAAAGCCAGACAAAGATCCAACAAAGAAAGAGAACTTCAGACCAATTTCCCTTATGAACATCGATGCAAAAAATACTCAATAAAATTCTTGCCAACCGAATACAAGAACACATCAAAACGATCATCCACCATGATCAAGTAGGCTTTATCCCGGGAATGCAGGGTTGGTTCAATATACGGAAATCCATCAATACAATCCACTACATAAACAAACTCAAAGAACAAAACCACATGGTCATTTCATTGGATGCTGAAAAAGCATTTGACAAAATTCAGCATCCTTTCATGCTTAAAGTCTTGGAGAGAACAGGAATTTAAGGCCCATACCTAAACATAGTAAAAGCAATATACAGCAAACCGGTAGCCAACAATCAAACTAAATGGAGAGAAACTTGAAGCAATCCCACTGAAATCAGGGACCAGACAAGGCTGCCCCCTTTCTCCTTATCTTTTCAATATTGTACTTGAGGTACTAGCTCGGGCAATTCGACAACATAAGGAGGTCAAAGCGATACAAATTGGAAAGGAAGAAGTCAAACTATCATTATTTGCAGACGACATGATAGTCTACCTAAGTGACCCAAAAAGCTCCACTAGAGAGCTCCTACAGCTGATAAACAACTTCAGCAAAGTGGCAGGTTATAAAATCAACTCCAGCAAATCAGTGGCCTTCCTATACTCAAAGGATAAGCAGGCTGAGAAAGAAATTAGGGAAATGACCCCCTTCACAATAGCCACAAACAGTATAAAGTATCTAGATCTGTATGACAAGAACTTCAAGACTCTGAAGAAGGAAATGGAAGAAGACCTCAAAAAATGGGATAACCTCCCATGCTCATGGATCAGTAGAATCAATATAGTTAAAATGGCCATTTTGCCAAAAGCAATATACAGATTCAATGCAATACCCATCAAAATCCCAACTCAATTCTTCACAGAGTTAGAAAGAGCAATTATCAAATTCATCTGGAACCACAAAAAACCCAGGATAGCTAAAACTATTCTCAGCAATAAATCAGATATTTCTATACAAGTCCAGGGACTTGGATGTACTAAAGTATTCCATTTTCCTCAGTAAGTTTACATGTTTATTCATAGAAATTGCATGTCCTAAATTAGATTCATTCTTCATTATATACTTTTTTAATTGGATATTTTATTTATTTACATTTCAAATGTTATCCTCTTTCCTCATTCCCCTCTGAACCCCCATCCCATACCCCCCCTTTCCTTGCTTCTATGAGGATGCTCTCCCATCTACCTATCCACTCCTGTCTCACTGCCCTAGCATTCCTCTACACTGGGGCATCAAGCCTTCACAGGATCAAGGGCCTCCCCTCCCATTGATACCAGATAAGGCCCTTTCAGCTTCCTCTAACTCCTCCATTGAGGTCCCTGTGCTCAATCCAATGGTTGGCTGTGAGCATCCACATCTGTATTGGTCAAAATCTGGTAAATGCTCTCAGGAGACAGCTGTATCAGGCTGACAGCAAGTACTTCTTAGCAATAATGGGCTCAATATGCTTTTTTGTTCTTACATAAAAAATTAATTCTTGAGTGAATATTTGATGTTACAAGACACAGAGAATCCTCAACATTTTTATAGAATTGATGAGTATTTTATTTTATAATCACGAGTGCTGAATTTTACAAAATCACAAGAAAATAATAGTAGTATGATTAGAAGAGTTTTAAGTTTGGAAATTATATGTGAATCTGAAAACAAAATTCACCAGAATAAACCTTGATGAAACTCTTCAGAATTTTAAACATTATATCAAATATCCTCCACAATGTGATCCAAATGCATAATCATTTCAAAATGCTGAAGAATGATGTTAGAAAGGTATTAGACCCTTTATTTTCTATCATTAAATCATTGTTTTTCCTTCAGAGTAGAAAACTTCACACAGGGAAAAAACCACATGGGAATTTAAAGCTCAAGTCTGAGCTGAGATCATAAGTGTTGTAGGCATTGTATAGCAGGAAAGAACATGCAGTGCAAAGTATGAGAATTGAGTGTTGAGTACCAATGCTGCAGTGAAGTCACATGCTGCAACACAGGAAGCACCACAGAAATGCCTACATGTCCATTATGAATTTGATTTTGAATTGTGATTTGGCTATTGAGTGTTCACAATCTTGCCATTGCCATTCTTGTCAGTCATCACATTTAGCTATGCAAAATGACCCACAGTCTTAGAGCTTAACATCTGAAACCTAGATGCTTCATCCAGAATACAATATCTAACCTAGGTCAAAATCCACTATACTTTATAATGAGACCTATGCTATCACTACTAGGCTTCACTTCCAGTTACCATGTAGGAAATATGTGCTCTTCATTCCAACATTGCAAGTCATTGTGTGTTGTTAGTTCTTGGGTTCTCCTTTCTTCCACCCTCTTCTACCCCTTTCCACCCTTTTAACCCCCTAACTCTAGATAGTAAAGACAAAAGGATTGAAAGGAAAGGAGGTGATATTATTGTTAGAATACTTCTTGCTAATTAGGGCCGTCAAGTTCTTTGGGGCAAGTTTGATCTTCCCTGTCAGAATATATAATGTTTTTCTTGTTGTTTCTTCTTTGCACACAACTACTTAACAAACTACAACTAACAACAACCAAAAGCAACCAACCAACAATCCATTCTACTTCTTAGGGCCTGAAAATTTATATATCCTCTGAATTCTAAGTTCCCAGAATTCCAAATGTTATACAATCAGAGAGACTACCTGGTACTGGTAAAATCACACCCATGCTAATCTAAAGCAGACCATATCTAACACCTGGGATTAAAATGAAGCATATTCTTATACTTTTGTGGTTTTTAAAGAGACCAAATTTCAAAAATTGTCACTACAATTATTTGTTACGTGGGTGTAAATATCCCAACAGAGGTCAAACAGTTACACTGAATTTTCACATAAAGAATTCATTGTGTCTTTCTAATATGGAAGAAAGCAAACAAAAAAATTAGATGTCTCTAAACTTAGATTTTGTCAAATTAGCCAAGTCGGGATATACTTGCTGTTGGCTGGTCTTATGCATCTATCTAATACCCTTAATCAGTGTTGGCATTGATGGATAATGGCAAAGTCTCCATTTGCAAAGTTTGTTATAGCCCAAGTGATGAACTGTATAAGGTCTATTTAAAATTACTAGAAGATTCAGGTGATGTGTAACACAGCCCCAGGAAAGCTGACACACAAGGTACTATAGACTATTGTACTAACAGTCATCTTGTCACCTTCACTGGGGCTGAAGTCCTATGTGAATCCTAGAGTAACTGCTTCTATAATGTATCACTGAACCATGAAATAGCTATGTGATAGTACTCCGCACAGCTCCTATATCTACCTCCCTGTCACACAGGCTTGAGTCACTTCTCCAGGAGAGATTACAGGAGACAGGTCCTACCAAAAATTTGATGAGGGCTTATTTTGTCTATCCTGAATGCCCAAAATGAAGGTCATCTACCTTTTCTGGAAAAAAAACAAATTCAATGCCCTGCCAATGGTTATTAATAATCCCTAGGGTTTTCTTTTCAGCTCCAGACTACGATGAAGGATGATATTATAGACACCAAAGATTTCTACAGTGTAAAAATGTGGCTTCATTATAGATGAATTAATTCAGTTTGTCAGATAGTTCTATTTCCTTCTTGCTCACACAGCTTGTTCACCTCAAAGAACACACCCAATCCACTGCACTTTAAAGGGTCACTCTGCTGTTCAGTACAAAAGTAGTCAAATTTGGAGTGCTAATATCACTATCAAGGTCAGAGGAAAAACACTTCTCAAGTCAAATCACAATAAAAGATCAATGTATTCTATATGTAAAACACTTCTAAAACACAAAATAAAATTTTAAAAGTATTTTTAAAGTGAAGGAAAGAAAAAAAAAGGCTCAGTGATTTAAGGACAGCTGTTATTTAGCAGAGGACCAGAGTTTGGTTAGCAGCATCCATGGGAGGAGATCACAACCAGCAGTGATCGCAGCTCCCAAAGATATGGCTCCTTCTTCTGGCCTCAGTAGACATAAACATGCACACGCACACGCACAAGCACACACGCACACACGCACACATGCACACACGCACACAGACACAAGTCCACAGCCAAATGCATACACATAGCTTAAGTAAAACAAGCAAACAAAAGAAATCGCGAAAGCATATAAAATAAAATTTGAAAATGATGTAAGTAGACTGCTGTCCAAAAGAAAAATCCAAAAGCTCTTTTGGGATTTAAAACAGCCAGTATTTATCTTATAGAGACAGTTACACTAATCAGAAAGGAGTAAAAATAAATTAACTCAACTTTAGTCATCAAACTCAACAAACAAAACTATCTGGAAAAATATGATGTGGCCAGTTCTCCAAAAGGATATAAAAGAGCAAGAAAAAAATAATTTTATTAGATGAGGCATGGGAGGATCCATAGGTATTTAAACATAAGCATCTAAATCTTCTGCACACTGAGAATTGAGCTGAACTGTTCTTCAATGGACTTTCACCTGCATGAGAGACCAATGGGCATTTCAGTCCCTCTGAGTATAGCATAGTGCATTTTCATCCCTAGGGCCTTTAATCTACTAAAGTGGCTTCTGAAGGGAAGACATAGAATCAGTCTTTCAGAATGTGATGAACAATCAAGTCTGGGGTAGCTTTATTCTGGCTCATCTCTGTTTAGTCTTGAGGTGCAGACCAGGTAGGACAAATCTTGGTAAGTGCCTGAAGACCCTTGTATTCCCTATGTAGACACCATTATTCAGTAGCACCATGGGGAGCACCTTACCTATATTCAGATATGATTTTTGCCACTTAATACTCATTTCCAAGTAAGTAAATGGAGAACTTGAAACAAACCCTTACAATACATAATTGACCCCATTATTGATCCCACTGTACCCATTTTTCTTATATTTCTACAAAGTAGAGAATTTAATTCTGAAAGCTCTCCTGAGCTACAGATAGACTTAGAAAACCTTTTAGGCATCCTTCTCGCTTTCTCTAGCTTCTCTAAAAGCAACTCTTTTTATAGCAAAACAAAATATTATTTCTGGAAACATAAATAATATTCTAATGAAAGATAATTTTTTACTATACTAAACACAAGGTTGTTTGTCATTTATAATAAGAAGAGGTGATAATGAATGAAAATTTTCTTACTCTATTTTTCTAGATTGATAATTAAACATGTAGTTTTATTGTATTAGGAGAGCTGACATAAACTAAAAGTTACTAGTTGTGTTTGGTATAGAATGATTTAAATCCCAAACTTCAACAGCATTAAAAGATTTCAAGGTTAAAAATTAAAAGATCTTTTAAGTCAGTTACAACATGACCCCAAAGAATATCAATATCCAACTAAGCTTGTTATTAACATTGAGACTAGAGTTTTCTAAAGAACAACTGAAAGAAAATTTAAAAGAAACAAAATCTCTTTTCTGCAGGGAAGACTGCAGAGTGAGAGACAACGTAGCTGAAGGAGTGAGGCCTGACCTGATCTGTGCCTGAGCTGGGCAGGAGAGGACTCTGAGCAGCAAAAGCCCTACATCCTTTTAATATTTCATTTACCCCAACAAAATATACATTAAACAGCTTTTGAGGGCTCTATCCTGGAGAAAATAAACAAACCAAAACAACAACCAGTAACAAAATAAAACTTCTAATAATTCTGTTTAGGCATATGGTCCAAAGAAGCACATAACATCTTTTGCCTGATCATTTTGTAATGTGTTTTTCAGTTTTCCATAAAACATTTCTCTTTTTTCTCATCAGCATTAGAAGTACATCTTGAGAGTTGAAGTACACCAACCTCAACAGGTAATTCTTTATTAACAACTAACATACTTAATGGATCTGGAAAGGGAGACAAATATAATTAGTCACAATTGAATATTACCTCTATGTAATTTATTTGAAGAAAAAAATAATTTCTCATTGTACAGGTACATTAAAATAGCACACTGTCCCAAAAAACAAATTCAACCAAATTAAAATAAAAATGTTATAACTAACTAGCATGAAAGCATAGTAATAATTGAATGGAAAATAATGAAGTGATTAGAAAATGTAAGCAGAAATTCATGGTGATTTAAAATAATTCACATTTAGAGAAAAAGAAGAATATTTGTAAATGTGATTAATAATTTTGATATATTGAAAACCAAATACAAACTTAAAAAATTAAATATGACAAGCAAGCTATTATATATGTAACAATTGACAAAAAAGAAGCTAATGTGAATGCTTTGGAAAAAAACTGTGAGGGGCATAGAGGAAGGTGAAGAGGGAGGAAAGGAAAGAGGAATATGTTGCTAACTATATTATAGTGTCAAACATTTAAAAATGAATTTGAAAATGAGACAAAAATTCAACATGAATAAATGGGAAGTTACATTAAAAATGGGCACTGTAATGTTGCAATATAACTATTTTGTACAATTAATCTGGACAAATATATAGTATTTAAAAGGAATATGCATGCATGCATATGTACACATTAAGCTATCTAACAGAGTTAAATTGAAATATCTAAGAAAATTCAACTCAAAAAACATTCAAAAGAGAATATTTAATGTGATGATGTTTGACAATATCAATGTAGTATAACAAATGACTGTTGAGTTAAAATGTTTAACATAAAAATGAGTTGTACACCTTTAACTAAATACTGCATATCAAAGTGCAGAATATCAATTTTATAGAGAATATGCTAATACAGGGTACTAGCAAACAATAACAACAATAGAAAAGGAAGACAAACAGTGAATCAACTGAGACCTGTCTATTGGATGATTGCTTTTGAAAACTGAACATGGTTTAGAAAACGGGAAGCATAGGCTCACCATGAATCTATTTCACAAAGTATTGATGTTAAAGAGAAAAGAAAGAGACACAATGAGCTCCAACCAGAAAGACTTCAGAGTCCTCCTTCATGTGGCTTAATCATTAAGATTTAGATATTAACATGTCACATTATGCTTTGATATAGATATTGACATGTATTATATAGTTGTACATTGATATACAACTACAGTTACTTCTGATCTGTTTTCCTCCATGTTAGGTGCATTTCTAAGAACAATTTCCTTCTCTCTTGGTTTGGCAGCATCTTAAAGATTTCAACAGGACAAAGGCAGCCATTTGAGCCACTCTACTCTCAACACCACAGCACACCTCTTTGGAAACATCTATCTTGATTCTACTCATGCTGGTATGTCCATTCTCAACATCTCAGTTACAGAAATTTCTACTTTCTATTTGGTTGGGCTCCCAGGGATGGAATCGGCCCACATTTGGATCTCCATCCCCATATGTCTCCTGTACACTGTTGCCATCATAGGTAACTGCACTATCCTCTTTTTCATAAAATCAGAGCCTTCTCTGCATGAACCTATGTATTATTTCCTCTCCATGTTGGCTCTCTCTGACCTAGGACTGTCCATTTCCTCTCTTCCTACCATGCTTAAGGTTTTCCTGTTCAATTCTCCAGATATTTCTCCTAACGTGTGTTTTGCCCAGGAGTTTTTTATTCATGAATTCTCAGCTATGGAGTCATCTGTGCTTCTCATTATGTCCTTTGATCGCTATATTGCCATCTGTAACCCTCTGAGATACACGTCCATCCTTACCAGTGCCAGGGTTCTTCAAATTGGGCTTGCCTTTTCTCTCAAGAATGTACTGTTGATCCTGCCTTTCCCTGTGACTCTAAAGCGTCGACGATACTGCAAGAAGAATCTCTTGTCACATTCCTATTGCCTTCACCAGGATGTCATGAAGCTGGCCTGCTCAGACAACAAGTTCAATGTCATCTACGGTTTATTCGTGGCTCTCACAGGCATCCTTGACATAACATTCATTTTCATGTCATATGTACTCATCCTGAGAGCAGTGCTGGGCATTGCATCCCAAAGGGAGAGGCTCAAGGTCCTCAGTACTTGTGTCTCCCACATCTGTGCTGTGCTCATTTTCTATGTCCCTGCCATCTCCCTTGCTATTATCTATCGCATTGCGAGCCACAGTTCCCCCATATCCAAGATTCTTATGGCTGACATTTTCTTGCTGGTGCCTCCTGTGATGAATCCTATCATATACTGCATTAAGAGTCAACAGATAAGAAATGTGATTCTAGAGAAACTGTGTCAAAAACAAAGCTGATAAAGATGTTCAAGCTCAAGAAAATCCAATTGGTGATGTCAGAAAATCAAGCAGAATGAATCAGTAAGGGCTCACACTGTACGTTAACTCCTCAGCATCACCTTTCTACATGTTTACCAATTCAAAGAGAGCTAGCATTGCAGATTTCTTGATTTAATATTTAATATTGAGATATTAATGTAAATACAGAATGTATTCCTACTTTTACCAAGTTGGCAATATCAGTCTTTTCACACGTTTCTGGGGAATAATTGGGAACTCAGTGCCCTTAGAGATCTCAGTATTTCCTACTTTGTCACCTCTATGATGCTCCTTCTCACTGTGTCTGCTCCTCTGTCCTCCTTTAGTTATCAATTTTTCCTTCAATTCCTCTTGTTCTTCTACATGCTGTTCTGATATCATCCTTCACTTTGTATCTATCTCTGGCACATTTTCCTCCCCTTGTTGGCTCATGAGCTCCCTATCACTGCTGGAATGTTAGACTTCTAAACTTACTGAAAACCGCAACAGACTTATGTCTCCCTACAAACAAAATAAATGTGCCCACCATATCAAGAAAGACTCAGATTTCTTGAAACTAAATACTTAAACACATTGGCTTTGGAAACAATCAGCCTGCTATAGGATGTTTTCTCAAACATCATTTTTAATGTAATCCAAATCTTTCATCTGATAATGCCTTAGAAGCAAAATCTTAAAATTATACTCAAAAATCTTGATTAAATCATACAGCAAAGCATGATGGTCCACACCTATAATCTCATCACTCAGGAGGGGAAGTCAGGAGGATAAAGATAACAAGGTCACTCTCACAACATAGAGTCTTAAAAGACAGCCATGGCTACAGGAACCATGTCTCAAAGACCCTGTAGATAGTACACATAAACACATATTAAATCAATTCCTAATCTATATTTCTTTCTTTTATGGCAATAGACTCAGTTCCTCACACATTTTGCAAGAAAAAATATTAAAATTAAAGTATAAAGCATAATAAACATGAGGTCTAACTTTTACATTTACATAACTAGTAAGTTTTATATTACCATTTTACTGCAAGCTAAAATTTTATTTTGTGCCTGTATATATATATATATATATATATAGAGAGAGAGAGAGATAGAAAAAGAGATAGAGATAGAGATAGAGATAGAGATATATAATGTTATGCATGAGCAGCATGCCTCTGGACAGCATTACATAGTTAATTTTAATACCCTAGATGAATTCTATCCCTATTGATTTTGAAATAAATGGAGTACCTACACAAATTTGATATTCTGTAATTCACCAAAACAGAGAAATTAATTTAAATGTCTTAGGTAACTAATAAATGAGACTGATTTAATATAATGAATTTGAAATAACTGCTGTGTCTACTTAGTTGTCTGCAATAATTATAATATGGACAGATTTTTGATATGTATTTGTCTTTGATTCACTGGCTGTAAGACAATAATGTATCAAATGAATGTTTAAACACTAGTAATCTAAGCTAATTACAAATGTATGAATATAAGAGCAATAAAAGTGATTGCTTAATACTGTTTATTACTTAACACTAAACATGCACACCAAACGACATCAAAACAAAACCCTATGAACTTAACTGCTTTTATTTTGTAGTGCTTGTCCTACATGTATATACTGTAAAAGCAGTTAATAAAGAATTACTGAAGATTATGGCTAAGTTTAGTATTATAATGAGCATAATTAAAATACTTTCCAAATTATTCTAGGTATTTGGCAACCTTCAAATTATGCTGTCTCAAATAAATAGATATTTGCTAAATATCTAGCAAATAACACATTCTGCACTGTTATACTTTAATTTTATATACTTTTGGCAACTTACTTTTTTATATGGTAGTCAAAACTAAATGGTTGAAATATATTTATACCTCACTGAAAAACCATGATAAGAAGATTCAGATATCTCTATCAATTTTAAAATAGCCAATAAATGAATTTTCTAAGACATTACAAAATTATGGTTTAAGATTTCTAATTATCTGTTTGCTACGTTTTTCTGATGATGGTTAAGAACTATAATCTATGTATGCAAAGAGAACTAGCAAAAAATTGTTGCAGAAATACTCTGTAAAAACATATACAAAGGGGTCTGTGGATGTATCACACAGAATATTGTACTGTGTGACCTGTAAGAGTATGGGTTTGATCCTCTCTGGTGCATTAACCTAATATTGGTGTGTACACCTGGAGGCCTAGTGCTCTCACTCAGGACGCAGAAGCAGGAAACTCTGCATAGCAAATTCAAGGCTATCATGAGTAGACACAGTCTGCTGCAAAAGCCAAATAGAAGGGTAGGGAGAAGGTATAAAAAGGATTCCAGGGATAATATCTGGGGCCAATGGGAGAAAAGGAAAAGGGGGAAAATTGTAATTTTATTATAATTAAAATATTTTTGAAGTTTAAAAAAACATGCAGAGTGTGATAAGTCTTAAAAAATGAAAACATGAAATGTATCTTTTTTGTTCAGGGAAGAATAAGATGGAATTTTTAAAAAATAATAGGGTGTTACAAAAACAAAAAAGAAAAACATTTAAAGGGATTTTTTAAATATAATAGATCTGCAAAATTAATTTTAGAAAAGAAATTTTAAGTTCTGTTAAACTGACTTTATATTCCAATGACTGAAGTGATTAAAATTACATATTGGTTTGAAGTTGAATAACTTTTCTTTCTAGAAGGTCAAGAAAATTCAGACTATGTTAAGGACAGACAGAAGAGGTAGAACTCACTCAAATTTGTAGATATCATAAGTGAAAATCAAGGGCAAGATCCTAGTTTGGATCACAGCCTTGAAAAGCTATTCAAAAATCAATTGATAGGATTAACATACTAAACATGGCAGTTTAAACAAAAGCAATCTACAGATTCAATGCAACTCCCATAAAAATTCCAACACAATTCTTTACAGAGCATGACAGAACAATTCTCAACTTCATATGGAAAACACAACACAACACAAAACAAAACAAAAACAAACAAACCAGGAGAGCTAAAAAACAATTCTTTACAAGAAAAGAACTTCTGGAGGAATCACCATCTCTAAATTCAAGCTGTACTACAGAACAATAGTGATAAAAACCACATGGCATTGTTGTAGAAACAGACAGGTTGGTCAATGGAATCAAATAGAAGACCCATAAAGAAACCCACACACCTATGGAGTTTTGACGAAAAAGCAAAATCATGCAATGGAACAGGGAAAGCATCTTCAACAAATGGTGCTTGTCTAACTGGATGTCTGTATGTAGAAGAATGCGAATAGATCCATATTTATCACCCTGCAAAAAACTCAAGTCCAAGTGAATCAAAGACCTCAACATAAAACCAGATACACTAAATCTAATAGGGAACAGAATGGGGAATAGACTTAAACTCCTTGGAACAGGAGACAATGTCCTAAACAGGAAACCCATAGCTCAGGTAGTAAGATCACCAATTAATAAATGGGACCTCAGGAAACTGAAAATCTTATGTATGCAAAAGACATTGTCAGCAGGACCAAATGATAGTCTACAGACCAGGAAAAGATCTCACCATCCCTACATCTGACAGGAGGCTAATAGTCAAAATATATAAAGAACTCAAGAAGTCAGACCCAAACAACCCAAATAACCACATAAAAACTGGGGACATAGTTAAATAGAAATTCTCAACAGAGGAATCCCGAATAGCCAATGAACACTTAAAAAAATTTTCAAAGTTCTTAAACATCAGAGAAATATAAATTGAAAAGACTCTGAGATTCTATCTTAAATCCATCAGAGTGGCAGACGTAAAAACCTCAAAGGACAATACTTGCTGGCAAGCACTTGGAGCAAGGAGAACACTTCTCATTTTTTAGTGGGAGTTCAAATTTGTACAATTACTCTGGAAATCACTTTGGTGTTTTCTCAGAAAATTAGGAATATTTCTATATCAAGAACCAGCTGTACTAGTTCCAGACAAATACCTAAAAGATGTTCCACCATCCCACAAGGACACTTCTTCAACTATATTCACAGTAGCTTCATTTGTAATAGCCAGAAACTAGAAACAACCCAGATCTCCCTCAACTGAAGAATGGATAAAGAAACTGTGGTTCATTTACACAGTGCAACACTACTCAGCTATTAAAACAAGCACATCATGAATATTGCAGGCAAATGGATGGAAGTAGAAACTATCATCCTAAGTGAAGTAACCCAGACTCCATATAGTACATGCAGGTTATGTGCTCACTTATATGTGGTTATTAGTCATAGACTACAGGATTACCAGGATACAATACACAGACCCAAAGAAGTCAAATAATAAGGAAGTCCCGAGAAGGGATACTTTAATAATTCTCAGAAATAAAAGTACTTTTCAAAGGTGGATGGAAGATGGGAATAGGAGGGAGAAGGAATGGGGGAAGATAATTAAGGCAGGGGGGTCAAATATGGGGAGAGTAGGGGATACAAAATTGAAATCTGTGGCTGGAAGGGTTAGGTGATGGGGGCCATCTTTAGAACTTTGCAGAGACCTGGAACAGGGGAAGGGGCAGGGAATCTATGGGACTGATTCTAGCTGATTCTCTTAGCAGTAGGGAACATGGCACTTGAAGTGGTTACTGCCTATAGGTAGGCAAGACTTGCAGAGGAAGGAATAAGGGCAAAATGTTTTCTGCCTACAAGATGTGCAGGGACAAAGTTGGATCAGAGTTGGAGGGAATGGCCAACCAATACCTGGCCCAAATTGAGACCTATCCCATGAGCAAGAACCAATTCTTGATATTATTTTATGATATTCTGCTATACTTGCAGACAAGAGCCTAGCATAACTATTCTCAGATTTTCTACCCACCATCTAATGGAAACAGATTCAAATATCCACAAGCAAACATTAGATGGAGCTCAGAGTCTTGTGGAAGAGTTGGTGGAAGGATTTAGGAAACCTAAAAGGACAGGGTCTCGACAGGAAGACTAATAGTTAACTAGCCTGGACTTATGGGGCAGCTCCCAGACACTGAATCACCAACCAAAGATTATACATGGGCTGAGCCTAGGTCCCCACCCCCAACCCATATGCAGCAGATGTGCAGCTTTGTCATCATGCAGGTTCCCAACAAATGGAGTGGGGCTTGTCCATGAACCTGTTGGCTGCCTGTAGATTCCATTCCTCTAAACTGACCCAGTTGTTGGGCCTCAGTGGGAAAGAAAGCACCTAGTCCTGGTTTGACTTGATGTGCCAGGGTAGGGTCATACTCAGGGGCCCTCCTACTTCTAAAGGAGAAGGGGAGGGGAATTTGGGGAGGAGCTGTGTGAGGGGAAACTGGCAAGGGAGTCTGATATTTGAATGTAAAGTGAATAAATAAATTAATGAAAAAATGGAAAAATCAAATCTGATGAGTCATTTTTTTGGTTATTTTATTTACATTTTCAAATACTGTCCCCCTTCCTAATTTCCCCTCTGCAAAACCCCTATCCTATTCCCCTTCCCCTGCCTCTATGAAGGTGCTTACCCAGCTACCCACAGCCTCACCACCCTAGCACTCTCCTACTATGGGGCATCAAGCCTCCACAGAACCAGGGGCCTCCCCTCCATTTATGTCAGATAAGGCCATCCTCTGCTGGGTGTCTCTATGTGTACTCTTTGGTTGGTGGTTTAGTCTCTGGGAGCTCTGGGGGAGGGGTCTGGTTAGCTGATACTGTTGCTCATCCTATGGGGTTTCAATTCCCTTCAGCTTCTGATGATTCTTTTGAAAATTTCTAGAATATGAATGCCTAAACAACTAACACCATACCTGCTCCACTTACTTAAATAATTCAGCCAAATTCAATGAGATCAGACTAATTTTCTAAACAATATTTATGAAGAGGAGGCTGGATAGAGATCAGCAGTTATAAGCACCTAACTGCTGTTATAAAAGACCCAAGTTAGCTTCCCAGGCCCCACGTGGTGGGTCTCAACTGTAACTCTACTCCCAGGAGAAAATGATGTCCTCTTCTATCCTCCACAGGCATCAGGAAAATAGGTAGTCCATGAACGCAAATGCAGGCAAAACTGTCATACATATGAAATGAAAAAAAAAACTTTAAAAGCATCATAAAGTTAGTGAACATGGAAATATTTTTCTCATCTGTGTATCTTACACTGCATATAATATTATTCATGAATAAATGTGTGTGTGTGTGTGTGTGTGTGTGTGTGTGTGTGTGAAAGAGAGAGAGAGGGAGAGAGAGGGAGAGAGGGGGGAAGAGAGAGAGAGGGAGAGAGAGGGAGAGAGAGAGGGAGAGGGGGAGGAAGAGGGGAAGGGGGAGGGGGAGGGAGAGGGAGAGAAGAGCATCACAGTCTACTGAGGTCAAACCTGGGATATTCCACGCTCTAACCAAGAAGCCAATCATGAGCTGCATTCCCCAACACCTGGGAGTTCTTGGTTTATTTTTACCCTTTCATGCTACTGTTCACAACAAATATTAACACACAAGATCTTCAGAAGTGGGGCAGCAGCTCAGCCTCCCCCTCATTTCCCCTGACAAATCCTGTTTCTTACTCAGTCTAACTGAAGACTAACAGGAAACTGTTCCTAGCGAGGGATTAGCATTCTATAATGGAACCACAACTATCCAGCAACAATATTTTGTTATCCTGATTATATTTTATTAAGAATTCATATTTATTTTAATTATCCCTCTAATCTACTGTGAGGCCATGGACTATGAGCCTGGTCCTTGGTCAAGCTAAAGGTTTGAAAATCAGGAAACCATGAAGGGACAGTAGGAGCTTTGCCTGCTCCTGGGCACCAGGCCCCTGTCATATAGCTGCAGCCCCCTCCCCCATAGATTTGTGGCAGTCAGTCACAGAAGGACAATGCACCAAGCCCTCCTACACGTAGATGAGGCATCCCTATCAAGACCCTGTCAGAGCAAGACAGTGGGAAAAGAGAGTTGACCTGTGGTCAAGTGTGCTCAAGACAGAGATCTCCATGTCAATGAGGTACCTGGAGACCCAGAGGGCTTTGCCAATAAGATTCCCTTCCCAGATGTTCCTCCTTGCAAAAGGTATTTAATCTCGGGCCCACCCGAGAAGGGGGCTATGGTTTTATGCATCTACATTCTGTAATGACAATTCAGAGCCATGGAGCCTCTCTTCATTCAGATCTGCTGTGGGGAGGCACAAAGAAGGCCTTTGCCTACAAAGCTACAGCCTAGTCTCCCATAAAACGCCTTTGCTGGCAAGCCAAGGACAGTAACCATGGGACTACCTGGAGCTCCCCTTCCAACATACAAACCTGGGCCTGGGGCTAGACGCAGGCCAAGAGCCCCAGACTCATTTCTCAGCACGTGTGCCACTTCTAGCAGCTCCTGGATGTCTAAAAGCCTGAGAACTCCATAGCCCCAGCCTCATCAAAGACCAGGGACTCTCTAACCAGGTCCTGCTTTCCCACATCCCAGATGGGGCTTCCCTCTTCTTCCTCCAGTGCTGTCTGGGCACTTTCCTACAGCTCACACCTGCCCCTGGACTCCCCAGGTCCAGCCTCCCCAAGAGGCAGTGCCCTGTGATGAAGCAACTGAGGGACCCAGAAGCCTACAATCTACCATGTGACAACAAAGATCTTAGGCCATACCACCAATGTGTCCAAAGATGACTGAAGTTACAACCTAGCAGTCTCACACATGATAAAAGTTTCTCTAATTTTTTCAAAGTCATGTGTGAGAATCAGCTCTGCTTCCCCAGCCCAGCCCTGAATACTGGAATTGCACTTCCTCAGGCCTGTGGGCTTTACTAGAGCAATCTGCACCCCTGCCAAACAGAGCATTTACTTTTCTTACCTACAAAGAAAATAATTTCTACTAGAAATTGTGGCTTTACTAATTCAGAAAGTTTTCTTTTATTTTATGTTTTACAATTGAGCTCAAGAAAATAGTCTAGATATTTGCACCAATATATGTAACACATACAAATACACAAATGTGCATGTGCACTCACAAACACACACAGAGAGAGAGGGGGGGAGGGAGACAATATTTTAGACACAATGAGAAATTTTCTCTTATTTCATGCCAAGACACTATGCTATGCAAATTCTCTCAACTAGATGCAAATAGCATTTTCTTCAATTTTCTTCAGATGTTTCTGTGACTAAGGTGGATCACATTTTTATAATACCTTGCTGCTACTTGAAGTCACTTTTTGTGTGCTTTAAATCTTTTGTTGCAGGGCTGTCCACATTCTGAACTGAAAAATATGACAGACAGTAATATCCCTCTTTATGAATGTGTGTATGTATCTGTATGTGATTATTAGAGTCAATCAAATAATCCCATCAACTTTCATGAAAGTTTGTTTATATGTGGTAAAAGCATCAAATATCTATTCTACCAAATATATATATATATGTATATATATGCATTATTGTTAATAGTTCTTACACTCTTAGGTTTTTATTCAAATGCAGGTGTCATCCTTTGGCCTATTCCCGTTTCCTACCACTGGCTCTTTGTATTAGTCGGTATTCTGTTCTGTCTCTTTGTATAGTTTGGATTTATCATCCATCTGTCTCACTCATGCTTTTTTCTGATTCCCTGATCCCTTAATAGTTGTCCTTTCTGGACTCATTTTACTCTATTTGTAGGCCAATGATTTTGGTTCATTTTGGGGTTCAGGCACAGTTTAACACTGAGATTGAGAGAGAATTATTAGCAAAGCACTGCATGTCACGATGACTGCTAGGGATAGAGCTGAAATGGAAAAGACTCCTGTCACACAGTAACCTCCTCACAAAATCAAGGAAGAACTCCTGAGGACGAGATGATTTTTATTTTATTTTTATTATTTTGCCATCAACTTAGCTGTTTTCCTTGAAAACTGTCTTTACAATAGCAAGCTTATCTAAGGATAGCTGAAAAATATTAGAAGGGGACATTATGATGTTCCTTATTGTTAGCAAATTGACACTACTGCCTAAACTAAATTTTACCTCATAATGATTTTGCTTTTGGAAATATATGATAATGTATAGTATATTAAAGTTACATTTTGCAATTGAAACCCTTTCCTGAAGTTTATGCAGAAGACACCATAGTCATCAGGACATTTTAGTAAGCCACCATTAGCCATTTTCCAAACAACTAATAGTTGTGTTTATTTCTTTCTGACTAAATTTTCCTGTTGTAGATAAATCAAATTGTCTTCCTGTTTCTCTGTGATGCTTTGATTCTGGGAGGTAAGGCTTCAGTTATTCCTCTATGTATATAAATGCTTCTCATTTCTCCTGGTATGGTTTCAGACTCTGATAGATCCCAAAAGGGGAAATGCTGTATGCAACATTACTGTGGATGGAGAATAGAACAGCACTCCTTGGAATACATTTCTACCGCCATCTATATCTCGTAGTCCTTCCTTAACATGTAATAGGTTTTATCAGTAGTAGTAGTAGTAGTATAGTAGTAGTAGTAGTAGTAGTAGTAGTAGTAGTAGTAGTACCCTAAGAGAGGAGTTTGTAGTATGTTTATTTTTCCTTTTTAAATTGTATTTTTTAAAATTTATTTCAAATCTAATTACATAATTTTCCTTCTTCATCTCCTCTTTCCAACCATTTCCTCCTATTTTCCTTTAATTACTACTGTTGTGTATCTAGGTATCTTTAGGTATACAAACTAAATGAATATATAAATATAACCTGCTGAGTCCATTTATTATGTATATGTTTTAGGGATGGCTATGTGGTATTGGATAGTGAATTAGGGTCCTCATCCCTAGGGAGGAATACTTTCCATTCACTAAGCCCTCTTTGTCTATCTTTTTTCATCTAAGTCTGGAGTCTTGGTGTAATCTAGAGGTCTACACTGGCATGCCAATAGTTGTTGATCATTCTTCAGTTCTTAACTGGGGAGACATATTTTTGAGATTTCTACATTTTTGAGATTTACAGTAGGTTTCCTACAAAAAAAAATAATTTTGAAGAAGAATTCCTGGTCTGTCTTTGTCTTTGTCTCTCTCTCTCTCTCTCTCTCTCTCTCTCTCTCTCTCTCTCTCTCTCTCTCTCTGTGTGTGTGTGTGTGTGTGTGAGTAAAACAAAAAAAAAGGACCATCAATTTCAGAGTAGTAGTAAATATTTTATGTTTTATGTACATTTTGAGTTCAATTTATTTCAGAAACTGGATTTATTTTCTTTTTTTTTTAATGGAGCATGTGTCTTTATTGCATGCCGGGGAATCCTTTGGGTTTATGCCCAGGAGAGGTATAGCAGGGTCCTCTGAAAGTCTCACGTGCAGTTTTCTAAAAGGATCTTAAAACGATTTCAAAAGATCAATTTAGAAATGAAGGAGAATGTATGATATCAGAATACAGTGGAAAATCCTCCAGAAGACATTAGAGTCATGAAATATTGGACCTACTTCATCCAGCCCCTTCCCACCTTGCTCTATTTCAAATATCCAAGCACATAACTTTACTTAAAACCTTTTTCATAGGCGAATGAAAAATCATTGTTAATCAACATTGTTTCTCCTATGCCTTTCTAGTTCTTATCTTCAGACTCAAGGCAATGTACAGAATATTTGGAAACTTTGCACAAAGGATAGACTTTACCAGAACACTACACATAGACAGATGCCTTTTAAAAGAAAAGTGGGACCTGGCATTTTTCTTATTTTTTGACTTGGAGTGAATGTGTGCATGTGCATTAGTATGTGCATGTGTGCGTGTATGTGCATGTGTGTGTATGTGTATGTATTTGTGTGTGTATGTGTGTGTGTATTTGTGCATGTGTGTATTTGTGTGTGTGTGTGTATGTTTATTCTTTTTTTTAATTTTTTTTATTCGATATAATTTATTTACATTTCAAATGATTTCCCCTTTTCTAGCCCCCCCTCCCCGAAAGTCCCATAAGCCCCCTTCTCTTCCCCTGTCCTCCCACCCACCCCTTCCCACTTCCCCGTTCTGGTTTTGCTGAATACTGCTTCACTGAATCTTTCCAGAACCAGGGGCCACTCCTCCTTTCTTCTTGTACCTCATTTGATGTGTGGATTATGTTTTGGGTATTCCAGTTTTCTAGGTTAATATCCACTTATTAGTGAGTGCATACCATTGTGGATAAACCAATATAATAGCTACTGTCTGTCATTTTACATTTACCATCTTTAACTTCTCTTACTTCTCCTGTGTGTTTTATAAGAGTGAACATCACTACTTTGTTTGTAGCTTTAGAACAGTGCAAGATGTAATAGTGGACATGTAAAAAAACAATTGAACTTCACTGAGTTCAGAAGAAATTCTGTGTTTTCTTTATCTCAAGACCTATTTCAGATATGGCCTATGATTTTAAAATTTATATTCCCTCATGAATATTGTACACACACTCCTTACATTCTTTCAGATAATTTCTTCCAAAATTTCTTTTTGACGTGTCCTTGGAAATCCTTAAATTTTGGATTTCTAGGAAAACTAGGTAGTGAACTACTTTTGAGTCATCAGCCATAATAATATTAAATTCATTATTTGAATCTTTTCCCATGTTCATGCATCATGTACATTTATGAAACATAATGGTGTTTGTTCATTAATATTTTAATTTCTCTTATATCATGCAAGGGCAAACACATTAAAGTGCACCTAGAGTCACATGTGTGCTGATAAACCAAATATGTTGAGGAGGAATTTAGTCATTTGAATGAGTACATAGTGGAAAAAATATACAAAATAGGTTTGCAAGCTAATCTGAACTGGCTCCATCACACTGGCTTCCCGGTATTTGTGAGCTGCATATGACATCCATCATATATATCACCATGTTGCTTACAGCACTAAATTTCCTCTATGCAACTGGAAGTTTAAGCTTTTGGATGTCTCCTAAATCCAAATTGTTTCCCTTTGAAGAAGAAATATTTTGTGCCTGATTCTGTATCAGATGAAAATCATCCATCAATCTTTAGTTTAGTTTATTGGTTTGTTAAAGAAGGCATGTAAGCCATCTATGCATTCATATAACATGAAATTTTGTGAATTAATATCAGGATGTTGATTTTACTTTGATTTTACTGTGATGATAATAACATGTATTAAATTCTTAATGAACCATTACCATTATCCATTATATAATCTATTATAATATAAAATTTTAATGAGTCCTTAAGAAACAAAGCAACAACCTCTGCTCTAATATTCCTTCCATTTGCTTGATATTCTCATCTAGACCCAAAGTTCCACTTCATTTATCAAATAAAGAAATAAATATCCCTAATTTTCAAAGCATTCTTTTGAGTATTACTTGTCTGAACAATTGATTTTTTTATGTATATTATGTAGTGTCTCTGTTTACAATAAGTTAATAGTTTTGGAAAAGCTACGACACAGATTCATGGTGATACACACTTTACTTCTTGCCACAGAATGTCTCCCCTGGGAACATTTGGCAAAGTGTGCATCACAGACCATGGCATCCATGATATGGGAATCATATATCAAAATTTCACCTCTGATCTATGTTAGATGTATGGCCCGAACACATCTAAACCTTATTTTAATCCAGAGTGTATATTTTAATTGTAAATAGTTATACATTCTGTTGCGATGTTTTGGAGGATAGGTAGAATATGTCTTGTGAGCCATTTGAGAAAACCTAGCACAAACAATCAGCAAATGTCAGTTACTTTGAGCAATTGTTTTATTTCTTTATCATCGCTTCATCATTACAACTCCATTATTGGACTGTAAAACTCGTGCAAAACAGAGCTAACTTTTAACAAAGAACATCTAAATATTCATTAAACCTTGCTAAATAAATTAAAAACTTGAAAACTACCACATTGAATGGGGAATCTCCAACCACATTTGCTTTTAGAGCATGAAAATCACACCAGGATTTTCAAAAGTTGAGAGTACTCTGTTCATTTTGCAAAAAGCAAACTAAGAATAGCCTTTCTGATTTGTTTGGTTTTCACACTATAGATGATGGGGTTGAGCACAGGGGGTAAAAGAAGGCAAACATTGGCCATCATTGCATGGACCACTTTAGGTGCTGACCGACCATAGCGATGCACCAGAGACAGGCTAAACATCGGGATGTAGAAAACAGCAACTGCTCCAACGTGTGACACACAGGTGCTGAAGGCCTTGTGCTGTTCTTCAGAGGAGGCAATAGTAAGGACAGAGCGAATGATCAGTATGTAAGATAAGATAATGCATGGAATATCTGTCCCTGTGGTCAGAATGAGACCAACTAGTCCACAGATGCTATTGGCCCGAGTGTCTGAACATGCTAACTTAATCACATCTGGATGGTAACAGTAGGGATGGGAGAGGGTATTCCTTTTACAGAAAGAGACAGGTTTAAGGAGCAGAAGTATTGGAACTATTAATAGTATAGAGCGCATTATCACTAGGAAGCCCATCTGAATGATTCTAGAATTAGTAAGAATCATGGTATATCTAAGAGGGTCGCAGATTGCTACATAGCGATCAAAAGCCATAGCCACTAGCACCCCAGATTCTATACATGTGAATCCATGGAGAAAAAACATCTGAACAATGCAAAAATCTAAACTGATTTCATTTGCATGAAACCACAGGATTCTTAAAGTTGTTGACATTGTAGAAACAGTCAAACCCAGGTCAGTGGCAGAGAGCATGGAGAGGAAATAGTACATAGGTTCATGCAGACTATGCTGGGTCACAATGATAAAGAGGATGATGCTGTTGCCAGCGAGGGCAGTGGCATAAAGACAACAGAAAGGGATGGAGATCCAGCCATGAGCAGACTCTAGGCCAGGAATGCCAGTCAACAGGAAGGTTGGTAATTGCGATGTGAAGTTGCTTAGGGATTCTGTGTTGTCCTGCATTTGGAGCATTTGGTTTCCCAATGTTCACATCTAAACAAGTAACAATAGAATTGTTGTAACTGTACTGTTATGAAAAAAAATACTTAAATCATTTTCTGATTAGTAAAACTACTCTAGGAAATAATTTCTGTGGTTCACAACATTAAAATTTATTAATTTAGCAATTAAAATTAGAGACATTTAGAATATAATGTTTTTATCCTTAAACCAAGAAAATATAATCACATAATTTTATACACTTATATATTTATTTTTATATTTATAGAGTTTTAAGTTCCGCAGGATTTTGTGCATAAATAGTGATTTTTAGAACTTCAAAAAAATAAAAATCCTTCAATGTGGGAGACTCAGTTCTTAGAACACAGAAAAACAAGGACATGTAAGTTTTAATTTGCCAGGCTTAAAGTGAGCAGGTGAACCCTTCTTAAAGACTTTGTTTCTCTTGATTGGTCCTGCAAGTATGACTCTCCAGACAGAATTCTAGAAGCAACCACTTTGATCCCACAGGTGAAGGTGAAGAGCTAAAGAGACTGAAGTTATTAAAAGGAAAAAAAGGAAGACAGGATATTGTAGAAATTTATGGGAAAGATTATATTTCCTAAACCAAGGGAAATTTGAATGCTTTACGAGAAATATAAAAAAATGAGAGTAAGGTATTCCCCTATGTTTGAAAACAGTGCTGACCTGTTTGAGCAGCCAACTCCAGTAAGCACTGAAACATTCAAAAGCAGTTTGGAGTAGCTGTTGACCTTGGAAAGGCAGCTATACTTGCTAACTGAAACAATCAATGGGGTGGATTGGGGAACAAATGGAGAAATTGTGGTTGTGTTATAGGTTTGTTCATTTTCAGAAACTTAGAAGTTAAGGCAAGGCTAGATATAGAGCATGATTGAAGGATGAGTATTTTGCCAGTGTTTCTAAGGGAGAATTTAGATAAATATACAAATTTATAAACTGATTATAGATACAGTAAGCAGTCATGAATTTTTGATAATGAATGAATTTTTGATAAAGAATTCAGTTGATAAATAAAAGTTTGAAAGCATCAGGTGATTGAGCTCAGCACAAGAGAGTAATTAGATCTCAAAAAGATGAGAGGTTAAGCATTTTTATTGACACTAGAGTATATCAAGTAGTAGGTTGATCGAAAGTCATTCCAGGAAAATTTTTACTCAATACCTATAATTCTCTCAGGGAATTATCAAGAGTAGATATTGTTTTTTATCCAGTAGCATCCAAATAGATATATTTTGGTTTGAGGACAAGATAAATATGCAGTTAGACAGGAAGATGATTTTACAGGCATGTTTGTGATTTATTCAATTAAAATTATAAATTACGTGATTAATTTTTACAATGACTAAAAATCAAATAGTGAAAATATTACTTACCCTGTTTAGGTTTTCAGTCAAATTTGCTTTCTGCTAATAAATACTATGTAATCTATTTTAATTATCCATGTTTTCTTGCTGTTTCTTCTTTTTTGTTAAATCACTAAATTCATGAGTTTCAACTCTATCTGAGAGGAATCTTTACAATATACAGCTACAAACTATTTGATAATATTATATGGACCTCCAAAGATTTGGTAGAATATACAATTACTTGAAATTTCTGTAAGCTTGTTTGAATATTTATATGTAGGTAATAAATATATACAAAGACAACACAGTGAGCATCCTTATCTAATTTACCAGGGCCTTGTGGAAAGAGGAACTTTCTATGTCCTTACTAGCAGAGACAGAACAGACTACCATGCTGGGACCTATGGACTTTTAATAAGTTTGAACTGAACTGTGGGATTATATGCAAGATGTGGATCTCTGGGGAAACTGACAAAAACAAACAGTATATTTAAAGATGTAAAGCATTACCAATAAATCCAAGGATTTGAGTTACCAACTCCAGTGAGAAGTAGTACCCTGGAGTCCTGAAAGATAAACAAAAGAAATCAAAGAATTCAAAAAAAATGTTGACTCTCCATAGTGATGTATTATTTCTTGTGTATTCTGTCAGACTTACTGTGAGGTCATATGTGCACTGCTTTGTCTGAAATACACTTTTTTATTGCTTTATCCATCATCATCTCTGGTTCAATAATATTTCCATATTCTCTTCTGTTACAATTCCAGTCTTGTGCAGAAGTATGCTATCTAGATGTCACATGTAGAACTGAATAATCCACTATGTTTTATTCTCTAAATGCTGACAAATGGGTCTCTGTTCTAATTTCAATCCACTACAAGTTGAAACTTCTGTCATGAGAGATGATAAAAGCATTAATCTATGGGTAGAGAAATAAACAATAGTCATCATTTTAATTATATGCTCACTTAGCAGAATAATTTTGGGTTCTCCTCTAGGACTTATAACATAGCTGACCACAATTTGTTGGCCCCAATAATGCTGCCAGGTATGTGCTCTACCTAGAGGAGAGGACATTACATATAATCAGAAAGCAGTCACTTACTCCCATAACGTTGAACCACCATTGCACAAGTGGACATAGCTTGTCAAGATATCATTGTTGTTGCTCATAAAGTACACAGAAGAGTAAGATTGTGCTTAGCATCTTCTGGATCAATGAAAGCTAGTTAGGAGGAATGAAGCTTTAACATCAGCACTCACTGGTTTCTCTGTAACTCAGTTTCGTGACTCAGATATGTGCTATCTTCAGCAATAGAGCATGATAGATTATAAGTGTACAGACTTGTGGGGCATAATATGATACTTTAATGCATGTATACAAGGTGTGAGCTCAAGACAATTAGTATATACATGACCTCAGATATTCTCTATGTAAAAACTTTTCTTCTATGCATTTTGATGTTTGGTGTTTTGTGATTAAAAAATAAGAATAAAATATAAGAATAATTTGACTCTGAGAATAAATCATGACCATGAAATCGTTCATATGCCTGCTCTTTGAAACTGTGTACATAATTAAATACAACTGCACCTACTTCTCAAAAATATACACTGTACAAAGCAAATACAGATAAGGAATCAAAACAACTGTGGGATTACATCCTGTGCAGCAGTTTTTAACTTAGAGAGGAAGAGTTATAACAGGCCCTACTACAACAGTATCCTATTGTAGCCAAGTGGCCACAGAGAAATGGGTACACCAGGAAGGAGAGCTGGGGATGAAAGAGAACAGATGGGTGAGAGAAACAATGAGCAAAGACAAAGTTCTTTCTGATCAAGACTCAAAGTCTCACATTCAGCTCTGAATATATAGGGGGATTGAATATTTATAGCTGGATTGAGTTGCAAAGCAAGCTCAGTAGGTGGTCAACTCCTCAAGGTTCAGGAAGAAAAATGCAAATTGTGAGGCCAGGAACTGGCTCTAGTCAGGCTGAAGGCTGGTGGGGGGGGGAAGGGAAGGCACAATTCCCCCATTATTTTTTTTTTAATAAATAAAATAGATGAGCTGGACAGGAAGCACAAAGATTACTTATGCCCCATGATCCCATCTGGGAAATATAGTGGCTGGCAGCCAAGGCTGGTATAGGTCTGAGGCTAGACTCCTTTTTTTTACTTTATTTTATTTTTTATTAGATATATTCTTTATTTATATTTCAAATGTTGTTTCCTTTCCTGGTTCCCTCCCTCCCCTCCAATCCCATATGTTTTCTCCCTTCCCCCTGTTTCCCAATCAACCCCCTCATGGTTCCCTGTTCTGGTATTCCCCTACACTGCTGCATCCAACCTTCCAAGGACCACAGTCCTCTCTGGTCCATCCATTTGATGTCCAACAAGGCCATCATCTGCTGCCTATGTGTCTGGAGCCATGGGTAACACCATATGTGCTATCTGGTTGATGGTATTGTCCCTGGGAGATCTGGGAGTTAAGTTCATAGCAACCCTATTTGTAGTAGCCAGAAGCTGGAAAGAACCTAGGTGTCCTTCAACAGAGGAATGGATACAAAAAATGTGGTATATTTACATAATGGTGCCTCACATTCTTTCTTTCTTTCTTTTTTTTTTATTCGATATATTTTTTATTTACATTTCAAATGATTTCCCCTTTTCTAGTCCCCCACTCTAAAGTCCTGTAAGCCCCCTTCTCTCCCCCTGTCCTCCCACCCACCCCTTCCCACTTCCAAGTTCTGGTTTTGCCAAATACTGCTTCACTGAGTCTTTCCAGAACAAGGGGCCACTCCTCCTTTCTTCTTGTACCTCATTTGATGAGTGGATTATGTTTTGGGTATTCCAGTTTTCTAGGTTACTATCCACTTATTAGTGAGTGCATACATTCTTAACTACGAGTTAAATACAGCTGGAGAAAAAGCTACTTCTTAAGGGGCCATCAGACTCAACCTCAATGGTTAATTCTCCTAGAACAATTTCTACCATGGTGATGACTGAGTTCAAAGTGCTTTATTCTCCTGAAATCACAGCTGGAAAAAAATATTTGGTTTAAATTAATGAAATTTGTATACTCGCTTCATCTTTATTTCTTTTTTTTTTTCCAAAACATTTTTTTATTCGATATAATTTATTTACATTTCAAATGATTTCCCCTTTTCTAGCCCTCCCACTCCCCGAAAGTCCCGCAAACCCCCTTCTCTTCCCCTGTCCTCCCACCCACCCCTTCCCACTTCCCGGTTCTGGTTTTGCTGAATACTGTTTCACTGAGTCTTTCCAGAACCAGGGGCCACTCCTCCTTTCTTCTTGTACCTCATTTGATGTGTGGATTATGTTTTGGGTATTCCAGTTTTCTAGGTTAATATCCACTTATTAGTGAGTGCATACCATGATTCACCTTTTGAGTCTGAGTTACCTCACTTAGTATGATATTCTCTAGCTCCATCCATTTGCCTAAGAATTTCATGAATTCATTGTTTCTAATGGCTGAATAGTACTCCATTGTGTAGATATACCACATTTTTTGCATCCACTCTTCTGTTGAGGGATACCTGGGTTCTTTCCAGCATCTGGCAATTACAAATAGGGCTGCTATGAACATAGTAGAACATGTATCCTTATTACATGGTGGGGAGTCTTCTGGGTATATGCCCAGGAGTGGTATAGCAGGATCTTCTGGAAGTAAGGTGCCCAGTTTTCGGAGGAACCGCCAGACTGATTTCCAGAGTGGTTGTACCAATTTGCAACCCCACCAGCAGTGGAGGAGTGTTCCTCTTTCTCCACACCCTCTCCAACACCTGCTGTCTCCTGAATTTTTAATCTTAGCCATTCTGAATGGTGTAAGACGAAATCTTAGGGTTGTTTTGATTTGCATTTCCCTAATGACTAATGAAGTTGAGCATTTTTTAAGATGCTTCTCCGCCATCCGAAGTTCTTCAGGCAAGAATTCTTTGTTTAACTCTGTACCCCATTTTTTAATAGGGTTGTTTGGTTTTCTGGAGTCTAACTTCTTGAGTTCTTTATATATATTGGATATTAGCCCTCTATCTGATGTAGGATTGGTGAAGATCTTTTCCCAATTTGTTGGTTGCCGATTTGTCCTCTTGATGGTGTCCTTTGCCTTACAGAAACTTTGTAATTTTATGAGGTCCCATTTGTCAATTCTTGCTCTTAGAGCATACGCTATTGGTGTTCTGTTCAGAAACTTTCTCCCTGTGCCGATGTCCTCAAGGGTCTTCCCCAGTTTCTTTTCTATTAGCTTCAGAGTGTCTGGCTTTATGTGGAGGTCCTTGATCCATTTGGATTTGAGCTTAGTACAAGGAGACAAGGATGGATCAATTCGCATTCTTCTGCATGCTGACCTCCAGTTGAACCAGCACCATTTGTTGAAAAGGCTATCTTTTTTCCATTGGATGTTTTCAGCCTCTTTGTCGAGGATCAAGTGGCCATAGGTGTGTGGGTTCATTTCTGGATCTTCAATCCTGTTCCATTGATCCTCCTGCCTGTCACTGTACCAATACCATGCAGTTTTTAACACTATTGCTCTGTAGTATTGCTTGAGGTCAGGGATACTGATTCCCCCAGATTTCCTTTTGTTGCTGAGAATAGTTTTAGCTATCCTGGGTTTTTTGTTGTTCCAGATGAATTTGATAATTGCTCTTTCTAACTCTGTGAAGAATTGAGTTGGGATTTTGATGGGCATTGCATTGAATCTGTATATTGCTTTTGGCAAAATGGCCATTTTAACTATATTGATTCTACCGATCCATGAGCATGGGAGGTTTTCCCATTTTTTGAGGTCTTCTTCCATTTCCTTCTTCAGAGTCTTGAAGTTCTTGTCATAAAGATCTTTCACATGTTTGGTAAGAGTCACCCCAAGATACTTTATACTGTTTGTGGCTATTGTGAAGGGGGTCATTTCCCTAATTTCTTTCTCAGCCTGCTTATCCTTTGAGTATAGGAAGGCCACTGATTTGCTTGAGTTGATTTTATAACCTGCCACTTTGCTGAAGTTGTTTATCAGCTGTAGGAGCTCTCTAGTGGAGTTCTTTGGGTCACTTAGGTAGACGATCATGTCGTCTGCAAATAATGATAGTTTGACTTCTTCCTTTCCAATTTGTATCCCTTTGACCTCCTTATGTTGTCGAATTGCCCGAGCTAGTACCTCAAGTACAATATTGAAAAGATAAGGAGAAAGGGGGCAGCCTTGTCTGGTCCCTGATTTCAGTGGGATTGCTTCAAGTTTCTCTCCATTTAGTTTGATGCTGGCTACCGGTTTGCTGTATATTGCTTTTACTATGTTTAGGTATGGGCCTTGAATTCCTGTTCTCTCCAAGACTTTAAGCATGAAGGGATGCTGAATTTTGTCAAATGCTTTTTCAGCATCCAATGAAATGACCATGTGGTTTTGTTCTTTGAGTCTGTTTATGTAGTGGATTGTATTGATGGATTTCCGTATATTGAACCAACCCTGCATTCCCGGGATAAAGCCTACTTGATCATGGTGGATGATCGTTTTGATGTGTTCTTGGATTCGGTTGGCAAGAATTTTATTGAGTATTTTTGCATCGATGTTCATAAGGGAAATTGGTCTGAAGTTCTCTTTCTTTGTTGGATCTTTGTGTGGCTTTGGTATCAGCGTAATTGTGGCTTCGTAGAAGGAATTGGGTAGTGTTCCTTCTGTTTCTATTTTGTGGAATAGTTTGAAGAGTATTGGTGTTAACTCTTCTTTGAAGGTCTGGTAGAATTCTGCACTGAAGCCATCTGGTCCTGTGCTTTTTTTGGTTGGAAGACTTTCTATGACTCCTTCTATTTCTTTAGGCATTATGGGACTGTTTAGATGGTCTAGTTGGTCCTGAGTTAATTTTGGTATTTGGTATCTGTCAAGGAAATTGTCCATTTCCTCCAGATTCTCCAGTTGTGTTGAGTATAGGCTCTTGTAGTAGGATCTGATGATTTTTTGGATTTCCTCAGTTTCCGTTGTTATATCTCCCTTTTCATTTCTAAGTTTGTTAATTTGGATACTTTCTCTGTGCCCTTTGGTCAGTCTGGCTAAGGGTTTATCTATCTTGTTGATTTTCTCAAAGAACCAGCTCCTGGTATTGTTGATTTTTTGTATGGTTCTCTTTGTTTCTACTTGATTGATTTCGGCCGTGAGTTTGATGATTTCCTGCCTTCTACTCCTCCTGGGCGAAATAGCTTTTTTTTGTTCTAGGGCTTTCAGGTGTGTCATTAAGCTGGTAATGTATGCTCTCTCCATTTTCTTTTTGGAGGCACTCAGGGCTATGAGTTTTCCTCTTAGCACTGCTTTCATTGTGTCCCATAGATTTGGGTATGTTGTGTTTTCATTTTCATTGTGTTCTAAAAAGTCTTTAATTTCTTTCTTTATTTCTTCCTTGACCATGGTATCATTGAGTAGAGTATTGTTCAGTTTCCACGTGTATGTGGGCTTTCTGTTGTTTCTGTTGCTATTGAAGACCACTTTTACTCCATAGTGATCAGATAGGAGGCATGGGATTAGTTCGATCTTCTTATATTTGTTGAGGTCTGTCTTGTGACCAATTATATGGTCGATTTTGGAGAAGGTACCATGAGGTGCTGAGAAACAGGTATATTCTTTTGTTTTAGGATAGAATGTTCTATATATATCTGTTAAATCTAATTGGTCCAAAGCTTCAATTAGTTTCATTGTGTCCCTGTTTAGTTTCTGTTTTCCTGATCGGTCCATTGAGGAAAGTACAGTGTTGAAGTCACCCACAATTATTGTGTTAGGTGCAATGTGTGCTTTTAGTTTTAATAAAGTTTCTTTTACGAAAGAGGGTGCCCTTGCATTTGGGGCATAGATGTTCAGGATTGAGAGTTCTTCTTGTTGTATTTTTCCTTTGACCAGCAAGAAGTGTCCCTCAGGGTCTCTTTTGATGACTTTGGGTTGAAAGTCAATTTTATCTGATATTAAAATGGCTACTCCAGCTTGTTTCCTGAGACCATTTGCTTGTAAAATTGTCTTCCAGCCTTTTACTCTAAGGTAGTGTTTGTCTTTGACCCTGAGGTGTGTTTCCTGTAAGCAGCAAAATGTAGGGTCCTGTTTACGTATCCATTCACTTAGTCTGTGTCTTTTTATTGGGGCATTAAGTCCATTGATGTTAAGAGATATTAAGGAATAGTGATTGTTACTTCCTATCATTTTTGACGTTATTTTTTAAATTTGAATGCTTAACTTCTTTTGGGTTTGATGAAGGGTTACTATCTTGTTTTTTCCAGGGTGAAGTTTCCCTCCTTGTATTGGTGTTGTCCTCCTATTATCCTTTTTAGGGCCGGGTTTGTGGATAGATATTGGGTAAACTTGGTTTTGTCATGAAATATCTTAGTTTCTCCATCTATGGTGATTGAGAGTTTTGCTGGATATAGTAGTTTTGGTTGGCATTTGTGTTCTCTTAGAGTCTGCATGAGATCTGCCCAGGACCTTCTAGCCTTCATAGTCTCAGGTGAAAAGTCTGCTGTGATTCTGATAGGTCTTCCTTTATATGTTACTTGGCCTTTTTCTCTTACTGCCTTTAGTATTCTTTCTTTGTTTAGAACATTTGGTGTTTTGATTATTATGTGACGGGAAGTATTTCTGTTCTGGTCCAGTCTGTTTGGAGTTCTGTAGGCTTCTTGTATATTCATGGGCATCTCTCTCTTTAGGTTAGGGAAGTTTTCTTCCATAATTTTATTGAAGATGTTTGCTGGCCCTTTAAGTTGTAAATCTTCACTCTCATCTATGCCTATAATCCTTAGGTTTGGTCTTCTCATTGTGTCCTGGATTTCCTGGATATTTTGGGTTACAAGCTTTTTGCATTTTGCATTTTCTTTAACTGTTGAGTCCATGGTTTCTATGGAATCTTCAGCATCTGAGATTCTTTCTTCTATCTCTTGTATTCTGTTGTTGATATTTGCATCTCTGTCCCCTGATTTCTTCCCAAGGCTTTCTATCTCCAAAGTTGTCTCCCTTTGAGTTTTCTTAGTTGTTTCTACTTCTGATTTTAGATCCTGGATGGTTTTGCTTAGCTCCTTCACTTGCATGTTTGTGTTTTCCTGTAATTCGTTAAGAGATTTTTGTGTTTCGTCTTTCATGACCTCAGCCTGTTGACCAAAGTTCTCCTGTATTTCTTTAAGAGATTTTTGTATTTCGTCTTTCATGACCTCAGCCTGTTGAGCAAAGTTCTCCTGTATTTCTTTAAGTGTTTTTTGCATTTCCTCCTTGTTGGCTTTTGTATTCTCCTGGATTTCTTTCAATGATTTTTGTGTTTCCCTTGCAAGGGCTTCTAACTTTTGATCCATTTTCTCCTGAATTTCTTTATGTATGTCCTTCATGTGTTCCTGTACCAGCATCATGACCAGTGATTTTAAATCCAAATCTTGTTTTACTGGTGTGATGGGGTATCCAGGACATGTTGGTAGAGGAGAATTGGGTTCAGATGTTGCGATATTGCCTTGATTTCTGTTAGTGACGTTCCTGCGTTTGCCTTTTGCCATCTAGTTCTCACTGGTGTTAGTTTATCTTGTCAGTGCTGGACTCACCAGTGCAAGCTGCCCCTTCCCAGTTGGCCTCTAGTGCACAGCTTACCTCCTACACTGCTTGTAGACAGTGTGCTGCTGCCCAGGCTGTTCCGATCCCAAAGCAGGCACCCGAAGGCTCCCGCTGGGGCCTGCTGGATTCACTGGAGCACACTGACTTCTCCCAGCTGGCCGCCCGGAAGCCCAGCTAGCCACTTGCAGGACTTGGAGATGTAATGCTGCCGCCCAGACTGATCTGGATCCGGAAGCGGAGAGAGTAGAGCTAAGGGCTTCTGCCTGAGGCCTTGCCCCAGATTGTGTCTGTGGACCAGATGGAGCCTGTGTGCACCCCCAGGGAGTGCCGATGGTGTATGCTACTGTGACCTCCCCTGTGTTCCGCTCACTCCGCTGGGCAGCCGATCTGCCAACCAGGCTGTCGCACACAAGGTTAGCCTGGCCGCCCAGTCCCTGAGTCCAGGCAAAAGCCTGGGAGGCCAAGGTCCGAGCAAATTTCCCCTAGGGCTATGACTGTTAATTGGGTCTGCCAGGTGACTAGGATGGCGGGCAGGCGTGCGCGCCCGCGCTCCCTGAAAGCGCAGGGAGAGTCTGCTTTGCTAACAATCACCTGGGCGGGTTGACTCACAGATGGCCCACCAAGCCGCCCAGTTCTTGGGGTCAGTCCTGTGCCTTTTGGGGCCTGGACCCCCGCTTTGTTAGCCTTAGGCTATGCCTGTTACAGGTCTGCCCGCCTGAGCTCTCTGTCGTCCTGCAGACAAAATGGCGGCGGCGCGCTCGCAGGCCTGGGCAAAAAACCTCCTGGCTGGGTTGGCACCCCGATGGCCCCCCGACCCGCCCAGGGCCTGGGTGCAGGCCAACGCCCGTCGGGCTCAGACCACCGCGGTGTTGGCCTCGGATTATGTTTGTGTACCTCAGTCTGTCCGTTCCCCGGAGTCCGGAACCAAGATAGATGCACCTCTCCTGACTGGTGGGAGGCCGAGTTCTGAAGTGGCCTCCATGCAGGAAAGGCGCCGCACAACTGCAGCTGCTTGCTGCCCGGCTGGTCAGCGAAGGTCAGTGGTTGTGGGCGCAGGGCCTAACTGGTCCCTGTGATGCCTTGGTTCCACTGCTGATGGCCCTTCAGCTGGAGCAGCCACTGCTGCCCCTGCTGCCGCCGCCGCTGCCACCGCCGCCGCCGCCGCCGCCGCCGCCGCCGCAGCCACCGCCGCTGCCGCCGCCGCTCCCCGACACCCCTCATCTTTATTTCTAATTGGTCTTAAAGGTATAAATGTTTTACATGCCTTGACTATAGAGTATTGGCTCATAAGTTATTGGACATGATTTAAAAATATAATGATGGTAACAAAAGGTAAGTTTAAAATTGATAATTTAGGATTAAAGCTATCTTAAGCAACACATGGCATGACAGAAGCCAAGAAAAACAGGCCTCTAAGATATTTCTAAATTGACATAATATTTTATGTGATTCTTATCCTAGAACTCAGACTTATAAAAAATAAGATTTAAAATAATGTCTCTTCAATAAGTTATACTGTCATACATTCAAACATACAAGCTGATAGACAAACTTTGCAATATGAAAGTAATGTGTTTGCCATTATTTTTAAGGAGAAAAGATTGTTTAAAATTGGCTTTTGCTTTCAAAAAATTGTAGTTATACTTTGATATTACAGGTTCCTTTTGTTATTTGACCTTCATACAATGGGGTCTGGTTACAGGCTACTCCTTGCAAGACTGATGGGTGTAGGTCTAGCCTTATCTTGCAGGCCTCACCTAGAGAGTTCTGGCCAAAAAAACATTTTTAACAGATTCATACAGATGTGGTTCAAAATAAAGTTCAAACTTATATCTGTGAAAGGTTAAACATAAGCTAACTTAAAAAAAAACAGTAAAAAAAAATTCATTGGAAAGTTCTTCCTCAAGAAATGGCTTGCTCTTAACAATGGACTTTTAAATTTTTTAAGTAAATAATTTAAAAAAAAAATGTTAAGATAAATTATTTGGCTAAGACACTGCTTTAAGTTTGCCATAAGAGGATTTAAGCCTCTGATGTTCTCAAGGTAAATGCAAAATAAATTTTGCAAAATATTGACAGACATAACTTGGAGAAAGCTACCGTAAGTATTTGTTAACAGTTTATGATATATGTTTACTTTCATTCCTTGATAAAGAGAACATTAATGTAAAATCTCTCCAAATAAGGTTTTGACATCCTCCAATGAAGATTTGGTGTAATAATAAAGTGTTGCAAAATAAAATCATAGAAATATTTTTAAAAAGGAATGTTTTAAGAGCATGATAAAATGTTAGTTCCTTATTTTAAACAGCAATCAAATTAATTATCAGTGATAGTTAATGTATGACATGGCAAGCCTTTTTTTGACAAAATTAATAATTGTTATTCAAAAGATATATTGTTAAAAATTTGCCTCATACATGTTTTTATATTTTTATAGATTTATACATACATCCTATAAAAATACATCTACTGTGGGAGTAAAGCTCATATAATTAAATCACATGTTTATTCTTTTGAGTGTCCCCTTGCTTCAGCACAGATAATTGAATTGGGTGCTGTAGTTGCTCTTTTTAAAATGTTAAAAATCAAACTTTTAATTTTTATATTAATAATAATATATATATATATATAAAACACATGCCTTACAATTGCTTGAAATTGTTTCTTTTTTAATGCTACTAATTCTTAACTTTTACAATTATCTATACAAATACAACATTTTTTTTAAAAAGTTGATTAAAAATATACATATGATTATTAACAGCTTCTCAAGCTTTCTAGTTATAAATGTTTTAACAGAAGAAACTGAAAGGATAGAAAATAATACAGCCTAACTCTAATGACCCCAAGAAATCAGGAGTTTAAAATGCTATCTTACTTTGTTAGAAACTAGGTAAAAGGTCACATTCCAGAGCCCGCCTTTTGTTTAGACCTAGCAGAAAGGCCTTGAATAGGTGATCCTGGCCCCATAGGGTAACTGGAAATGGGCTAAGCTTATCTTCTGTAAACTTACGCCATTACCCCTAAACAGGAGTTCACACAGCTGTAGACATTATAGGAAACTAATTGGTCCACTGAGCACACGGGCTCTGATAATTTAAACTGATTGGCCTAAAAACTATGGAGAGGTACAAATCAATTGGCTCGCATTTCGTGGGCTCTCCATGCTAAGAAATGATTGGTTTGTGATTCGCAGGCTTTGTTGTAAACTTATAAAAGCTGTCGTAATTCGGCACTCAGGGTCCATAGTCCTCTAACCCTGCGTGGTGCACGGCGGCTATGGAACCCAGAATTCTGGAATAAAGAAATCCTCATGCTATTGCATCAAGACCGTTTCTTGCGAGTGATTTGGGTGTCACCTTCCAGGGTGTGGGGTGCTGGGGCACCCTCGGTTTTTGGGGTCTTACAAAACAACAACAACAACAAATAAACTTAGTCATCACATATGATATTTTTCTATGTTGAATGTTCCAAATCAGATAAAGACAAATATTATAACTGATTATTATAGTCAGTCATTTGAGATGTTTTAACAATTTGATGTTGGTCATATTACTGAGATTCCTCATAATTCTCAGAGACAAGATATTATGGAACAGGCCCATAGAACTTTAAAACAATATTTTTATAAACAAAAGAGGGGAGAATCACATCTCTATATACCACAAAAATTTTAAAATTTTAATGCTAGGGAACTCTCTGAATGTAGAGAAGAGGGCATGTTTGTGTTTTTTCTGCAGGATGCTGAAGGAACATGCTAGCTGCCAAAGTATGCTAATACTGAGACAAAGAATGATGCTGATTATAATCATTAAAAATGGCTACAGTCCTCAACACCTTTGGATGCCTCCTAATAATGCTGACATCACAGACATCTATAGACTCAACATCCCTCTTTGCATGGCAAATTTATTTAGCTAAAAATTGGACAAATTATAAACAGATTAAAGGGGAGATATTGGCTACCGCTGATTGTCCCCCTCCAGGGTGTCAAAAGGCCATATATTTAAATTTTACAGATTTCAAGTGTAGACCAAATAGAAGTGGCCTGCCATTTATTTTCTTCAAGACATCCACAGGATTTACTTTGGTTGTTTGGGACCTTTGGGAGAGCCTCTGACTTCTCCTTGTGGGATTACATCTAAGTAAAACACAATGTTACAACTTCAGCTAGTTTTCTAATAGATGATGAGTACTACAAGGCCTCTAATCCTTCTACAAAGGGATGGTGCACACCTTTACAAATTAAGTTTACCACCCATGCAAAATCTCTCAATCCACATTGACAAATAGGTTATAAATGGGATCTTCGCCTCTTATGTACTTGGCTTTGATGCAGGTATTACTTTCTCCATTAAACTCCTTAAAGAGCCTTTAAAGCATGCCCAGCCAGTCCCAATGGGACCTAATCCTGTGTTGGTACCTCGTCCTGTTCCTCCTAAAGGAATTGATCAAGACACCACCCGTACTCCTTCTATTAAAGACACTTCCCTACCTTCTGTATTTCCCTTCCAGCCACCAGTTAAGCCATCAGCCACTACACTGCCTGTATAGCCAGCTCCCACTAAAAATATTGTACTTTTTTTAGTTAATCAGACTTTTCTCACTTTAAATGAAACTTCCCCTGAACTTGTTGAAGATTGCTGGCTGTGCTACCATTCCCAACCACCCTTTTATGAAGGAATTGCTGTTCTTGGTGATCCCCCCATGCTGACGATCCACAGCACTGCCATTGGCGAAAGGGTGCATGGCCAGGTCTTTCACTAACCCAAATATCTGGCCTGGGACTTTGTGTGATCTCTAGTGGAACAAATGTCCCCTTACTTAATGCTCACTTGTGTAACGAAACCTATTTTCCCCCTCCTGGCAATTATTTTATTCTCCCCCCAGAGGGAACTTGGTGTGTGTGCCTTGATGGCCTTACACCTTGCCTCTCTGACTCAGTTCTTCAAAATAGGAAGAATGGGCTTTTGAACCCTGAGTTTTGCATTCTTATTAAGATGTTCCCTCGTTTAGTTTATTATCGCTCTGAAGAATTTTTTCACTTGTGGGATCAATCCACGTCTACTGGAGGCTCCACTTCTTTGAGCCGCCCTCGCAGAGAACCTATCTCTGCTGTTACTCTCTCTGTCCTACTTGGCCTTGGAGCTGTGGGAGCAGGGACAGGTATTTCTTCCCTTGTTCTTTCCAACTCTAGGTACACGGAGCTAAGTGCTACCATCGATCAAGACGTCCAAAGCCTTCAGCAGGGGATTATTGATCTCTCCGACTCCATTGACTCCCTAGCTGAGATTGTCTTCCAAAATAGGCAAGGACTTGATCTCCTGTTCCTCCAACAGGGTGGACTTTGTGCAGCATGAAAAGAAGAGTGTTGTTTTCATGTTAGTAAGACAGGAGTTGTAAAAGACAGCATGAAAATAGTCAGACAAGGCCTAGAAAAACGTAAGAGAGAAATAGAACAGAAAGAAAGTTGGTATGAAAATTGGTTTTCCACCTCTTCATGGCTCACTACACTTTTACCCAGTATCCTAGGACCCTTTATAGGATTATTATTGTTATTTTCTTTTGGACCATGGGCTTTTAAAAGCCTCACAGCCCTAATTAAGAAGCAGATTGATGACTTGGCAGCCAAGCCTATTCAGGTACATTACCATCGTTTGGCTATGGAGGATTGAGAGATGGCTACCTAAATCCCCAGGGCAAAACAGCCCAAACAGCACACTCTAGTGCCTTAACAGAAAGAGCATCCTTGTCACAGCCATTCCAGCCGGGACTCCAGAAGGAGCCCCACAAGCTAAAAGGCATCAATAACAATTAACTTGCTGGGCAGTTAGCCAATGACGGGCAACTTCCCAGGGCCACTCCCACCTAAGACAGGTGTTTCTGGAGGCTGGCAGAGACAACCGAACGGAAACGGGATGATGGATGACCGGGTCGATTCCTAAGACAGGCGCTGTCCCATTATCTTGATGCCTTATCTGCTTGCCATCAATGGCTGTCTGACCTCTGTTCTCTATAAAGAGAAGGGGGAATTGCCAGGAGCCATCCTCACTTAGAACTCAATGCCAAGAACTCTCCATACAGGAGCCATCCCCATCTGGCTCTCAATGCCAGGAGACCTCGAGACCAGGAGTCATTCTCACTTAGATCTCCATGCCAGGAACTATTCCAACCCCCTCCTTTTGAAGTTCATCTGTAGTTAGGTTACTATAGCAACCCCTTTCCACTTCACCGCCTCATGACCCTCCTTTTATCATGCCAGAATTCCAACAGCAATAACTAGCTTTACCAGAAATTATGAGAAACTGTTTCTTAGAAATGATGTCAGCCCCTGAGATTGTTCCCCCTTTACCCCTCCCAAACCTTGTATGCGTCCCTTTATATTGACTTGTGTGAAAATTAAAGTTTGACAGCTTGATCAGAACTAGACAGGCTGTCCAGCCTCTCTCTTGTCTTGTCGCCCCATCGCCTTTCTTCTAGGTGGCCTAAGGAACCCTGTAGACTGTCCTGCGGGTCAGGACAATATTATTAGTAAAATATTTGACTTATGACCATTAGTAAAATAGTATAGCTATTTTTCATATCCATGAGCTCAGGGTCATTTAAACCTTATCTCAATAATTTTTAATAAGAAAATTAAACTTCAGTAACTAAAGATAAGTTTCAAAAAATACGATTGTGAAAGGAAAACAAGAAGACCCTAAGCTTTATTAACCATAGTGGATATTCACAGCATTTAGATGTCTTTATTAAATAAGCTGTATTGGGCACTGCTAGAACTTTGTCTGAAATTATTTTCCTGTTTATCTAGAACTCTCATGGTTCATTCCTGTGCAAATCCCAAGTACTCTATTTCACACCTCATCTAATACTATGGAGAATGATGGAAACTAAATTTATTTTCTTTAAAACTTAACAGCATATCAACAATTCATCACCTCTTTACTACAAATAAAATGGCACCTAGTTTTCAATCATGTTTTCTTCCATTGGTTTCATTTATTTTCTTCTCCCCCTCCTTCCCACTTTCATTTTCTTTTCTCCTGCTTGGTCTCCCTTTCTTCTATTCTCCCTCCTTTTCTTCTTTCCCTTCCTCTTACCTTCCTCTCTTCTTCCATTTTATTTTATTGGGATAAAATTTTTCTGTCCAGTCCAGACTGGTCTCAAATTCACAGTGCTCCTGCCTCAGATTCCCTGTTGTTATAGTTCTTGTCATGTGCAATGACATTCAGTTCCTATAGGATGATCAATATGACTTCTGTTGATTTTATAGATCAGGATTTAAACATAATTTTAAACAAATGTCTATTTAGTAAATAATATTTTTGGTAGAGAGTCCAGCTTGAAGAAATATGTATATTTTTAAATGCTTGGTGAAATGCTTAGATTCATTTAAAATTGTATGAGCTTCTATTCAATTCATGACAATTAGGTACAATATTTATTGACTTAATCCATGAAAAGTCTCCAGATTTTTAAGTCAACAACCGAGTAAGGGGTAAAGTTCTCATATGAAAAGGGTACAGAAAAAATATAACAATAACTAAAATTAAAATTTGTCATAAAAATCCACAGTGAATTTGTCTTTTCTAAATATTTATTTTACTAAATAGATTCAATTCAAATTGACCTATTATCAATTTGAACAAAGAACTGAAGATTTAATGAATGAGTTTTGTTTTTTTTTTTTTGAGTTTTGTTAATAAATACTTTTTTCCTATCATGAGGAATATATCAGTTAAATCTGTATTATATACCACATCTATCAGAACTCTGGCTGTGGATACAAAGACTAGCTGTTCTCACAGAGATGACTTTGTGATCTTAGGTAAAAAGCCTGTGAACTGTTTCTCATCTGTGGTGATGCCAGTATGAGTAAATCAAGACATGATAGGCTGTGGTCCCTGGTTCATGATCCTTTTCCACAAAACCCTCGGGTAACCCTATCCCTGATCTGTTTGGTTCTAACTCCATATATGATGGGATTGAGCATGGGAGGAACTAGAAGATAGACGTTGGCAAACATGATGTGAACAACTCTGGGCACATGGTGGCCAAAGCGGTGGGTAAGGAATGTGAAAAGTGCTGGGATATATAGGGCTAAGATGACACCAATATGAGAAGCACACGTACCAAAAGCTTTGAGGCGAGCTTCACCTGAGGGCAACCTCAACACAGCTCTCAGAATCATCACATAAGATACACTGATGACAATTATGTCAAAGCCAACCACAGAGAAAGCCACAAAGAGTCCATATCCACGATTGACTCTGGTATCAGCACATACCAACTTGAGCACAGCCATGTGCTCACAGTAGGACTGGGGAATGACCTTGTTGGGGCAGAAGGGCATCCTGGAGATCATGAAGCAGAAGGGACTCACCCACAGCAGCCCTCTCACCATTACAGCTGCCCCTAGTTTAATGACTACAGATGTGGTCAGGATGCTAGAATGTCTGAGTGGGAAGCAGATAGCCACATAGCGGTCCAAGGCCATGGCCATGAGCACCCCAGACTCCACAGAAGAAAAAGCATGTATGAAGAACACCTGGATGAGGCAGGCATGATATTCAATCTTATGATCATGAAACCAGAGTATGGCCAACATTTTAGGTTGTGTGGAAGAGGACAGAACCAGATCAGTGGTAGCCAGCATGGCCAGGAAGAGGTACATGGGCTCATGTAGGGTGTGGTCAATTCGGATTATGTGGAGGATGGTGATATTTCCAGTCACTGCCACAATATACATGACACAGAATGGAAAGGCAACCCAGAATTGGTAATTCTCCAGTCCTGGGATTCCAAGCAAGATGAAAAATGTAGAGTGGGAAGAGCCGTTCCTTGAATCCATCATGAGAGAATACATCATATTTTCTGTATGGTGAAGTTAATCTGCTCTCTGAGGATTACAGCAGCCAAGACATGGATGATTATTTGCACTGATGTAATATTACAATTTTATTCTATATTAAATTGTAGTAGAATCAAATTTTATAATAAATACTATTTTGTAACACAAATGATGCAATTTATTTAGTACTTGTAAGGGACCATAGTAATTTATTGTCATATTTAGCACAATTTCCATCTTGGTTCTAGTATAGAGAAAATGAATTAGTATATTTGATATTTAATAATTAAAATATTAAAACAAGTCAGGATCAGAGGCAATTATTTCCTAAACAAAAATATTTTGCTGGAAGTAGAATCTGCTGAGTGAAAACAAGTAAGGCAAAGAGTTACACTCAACTTTGTCATTTTCTCTTTGACAAATTACTTGGTCATCATTCCACACAGTTCCACACATGTCTGTGGCGAATCTTTGGACTACTCTTGCTCATGATAGAAAGGAAGAATGAAATAAGGGGCCAAGTTAACATCTTGGTTCTAGCCTACAGAAAATGACATAGTATATTTAATGAAATTCATAGATCATGAGCATCATATGCTTATGCGTGATCCACACTTTCAAAGATAGTATCTTTCTCTGTTATACACATTGTAGCAATAGGCACAGACAGCATGTTGGTGTCTGCCTGCAGCTATATTCTGAAACAGATTTGATGATTCAAATTCAAACTGGCTTTGATTTTCATATTGCAATTTATTCAGGGATGTCAGGGATGATAAATTACTCAAGAAGATGCCTTTGAACCTGACACTGTTCATCACATCTCTTCTTGATAAATAGAAGTTAGGTAAATGTATAGTGAGTGAAATATCAAGTAAAGGCCATTATTCTGATGCAACAGACCCATTGACTGATCCTCAATATCATAGACTGAATTTTGATCATAGAATCCCCTCGTTTCTACTTAGATTTAAGGCCATTGCTTGTGCTAGAAATTATGGTAAAATTTGTTGAATGACACCATTCACATGTTCTTGCTTAAGCTTAATGCACTTGTTTTTCATGTCTGAGCTCTCCAAGGAAGACAATGTGTCACACACACACACACACACACACACACACACACGCACACACACACACACACACACACACACACACACACGCACACACACGTACACATGCACACACACACACATGCACACACTTAAGACATAGGTGAGAGGTTGCTTGCTTCTTCTTTCTCTTAGTTGTTGCTGCTCTGTGTTGTGTTTGAGAGCCTCACATTTCACCCCTTTCACTGCATGCGCCCTCAGGTGAATAGAGTATCCTTACTGTCTCACTTCAAAAAATGTTTGCAAACTAACAAATGTATTTTATAGGCATCTAGTAGCCTAAAATTTCTTCAAGATCAAACAGTCCTCATATCGTTCTTAGTCCCCTTCAGTTATAATGGCTGAGAGCAATGGGGCTCAGAATTTTGAAGTCTCCTCTACACCACAAAGCTTACCATCCTTCCTAGATAATCATTAGATTGCCCAAACACCCCTAGGAAATCTCCAGTGACAGCTGATATAAGCACATCATCTGATACTCAGGGCCTCTGCTCTGCTTCCATTTACCAGACAGAATCCCCTCAAACAGTGCCACACTTTCTGACTAAACCAGAAACTTCATCCTTTCCTCATCCAGTATGTCACCCTCACTATATGGAGACAATAGATTAAGGGTAATTTGAGCAAACATACTTAGATCATCTTCATTCTGAACCACAATTGCTGAACAAGGTGTTAAAGGCTTATATTGTCAATGTGCAAAGTTATTTCTGATCAATTGCTAGGGAGGAATTACTGGTTTTTGAGACCTTTCATTAAAGCTCCTTTAAATTTATTGTTCTAACTTATGTAAAGTTTCTGTGTCATCATTTATCATGAGGAACAATAAGAGCTCAGAATCATTAAAAGATCTTTCAATGATCACATGTAAAATTACTGTCTGAATACATATCTCTTGGACCAGGGCTCCTAGAGGAACACAATCTATTGGCAATGAATATTTGAGAATCCTGCTTAACATGAGTTGGCCAAATTGCTAACCCTTTGTAAGAAATGCCAATACACAGAGCACTTAGAAAATATATTGAATTAGAGAATTTTGACTCAGTATTCTTCTACTTCCCTGGACCAGAGCCACGATCTCTTTCTCTCTCTCTCTCTCTCTCTCTCTCTCTCTCTCTCTCTCTCTCTCTCTCTCTCTCTCTGTCTGTCTTTCTCTGTGTCTCTATCTATCTATCATCTATCTATCTATCTATCTATCTATCTATCTATCTATCTATCTATCTATCTATCTATCTCCTTTCCCTTCCTTCTATCTCAGCAGAGTCAGCATTCTGGATTTTAGGAATGCAACACCATTCCAGGCAAGAAATAGCATTCTTACTGGCTTCTTCCCATTATTCTGAGTAGATGAATCACTTATTTACAGTTTGATAATTGTACACACACACACGCACACACACCAGTGTTGCACAGCTTAATTGGAAATCCAGTATTCCTCTTCTCTTCTATCTAAATGTTTTCCATATCCAGAACTCTCATATTCAGAGACATGTCTAAGTATTTCTCATTCTATTGTATCTGCTCTGACTTTATACTCTTGGTGTTTATTTCTTGGCACAACACCAGAATACTAAAAATGACCCGAAAGCTATATTTGATACATGAAGACATGTGGTCTTCAAAAAGTGTTTGTTTTCTCCCTGAATTTTTTTCTTCATGTTTTATGGAATGTATTGTCTTCACTGATAGGAATTCCTATCTGTTTCCCTTTCATTCTTAGAATCTGAACACATGAAAATTTCTGAGTACAAGGTATTCATAATAGACAATGTTTACTGATCCTTTGTCATTTTTGTTACACATAGAAGAATTTCCTTAGGAAAAGAACAGTTTGTCATCTTGCTTTGGTTTGAAAATGGTTTGTATTTTTACACAAGAGGAAAAAGACATAATTTTGCTTTTGCCCAGTACTCCTTGTTCCTCTATTCTTCTATAACATATACTCTTCTAACTTTTACGTGATATAACTATTATCAACATACTATATAATACTAATGAACAGGAGATGAATTAAAGGTACACACCTGTAAAACATTAGTGAAAGGCTGCTGAAATTTTGTGGACTATCTGAACCTAAGTGCAGCACATGTGAGATTCACAATCATTCTGTTTCTGGAGAGCTTCTGCAAGGAAGGTATCTTCCTACCTTTCTAGGTCTGACACAAAGGAGGCCATGCTTTCCCCATCACAGACTGTAGCTCAGTGGATTTGGATTGCTAGATGAGGTGCTCCCATCAAGCCAATGTTCTCAATAGAGTACATCACTTTCCTTCTGGATTCTTGAAGAGTCCACGTGTCCGACTGATTTCTGAGAAGGAAAAAAATATGCTTTTGGCAAAAGGAATAATTCACCGAGTTATGCTATATCTTTAACAAGCTGATTATGACTAAAGATGCTGTGATTAGCCCCTGGTATTAACTCTTGTTTAGAGACTTTAGTGTAGGGTCGATTTACACAACTATGTGATCTGTCTGTTCCCCCAAGCACTGATACTTTTTCTCTTTCTGTATTCACTACCTCATATTTGCAAAACTCCAATTATTCCCTCTGAGACTAGTGGATGAAACTGGAAGCATTAACCCCTAACTTTATTCTCTCGAGTATATACAGGAACAACAACAACAAAAAAAAACAAAACAAAAAAAAAAAAAACAGGTTTAAGTGATGGAGAAAAGGTGTGTTATTGGGATTATATAAATGAGTTTATGCTTTTAAAAACATTTTATTTAAATATTTAAGGCTCTCATTTAAGGTATATTATATACAACATAAAAGCTCATTGAGACTTCATATAGGTTTATGAATAACTATGAGAGATATGCCTATAAACATGAAAGTCATTCAGATATATGTGAGCTGTGAGCATATGTGTATACTGTGGAAGTGTTGATAATTACTTGTTCCAAGTATGTATAATTATTGTTACCCTCTTATTCTATGAATTCATATTGTACAATGCACAGCCTTCATGTAAGTACATGCCTACTTACAATCTTGATGGTCTGAAATTGCAAATCAAGATGTACATAAGTATATGTCATTATTTTGAAATAGGACTATTTTGAAAGGATGATGAGACAAAGCTCTCAGAATATGATGAATTACCAGTCCAATATGACTGAATTTTCTATCTAAATATGTAAACATATGTACATGCATGCCTACACATACATACAGGCAAACACACACACACACACACACTATGAACAAGAAGGCAGATATCAAGATGTTGTCTCTATAAATGCAGGTTTTCATCAAACAATCAGAAGCTAAGAGAGGACAGAAAATATTCTTAACCCACAAAAACAAGAGAATGAACCACATGTACTAATGGACTGAAAATAGACTTGAAGCTCTTAGATCTATGACAAAAGGATTTCTGTTGTTAAGACACTATGTTTGTGACTCCAAAAGAGGCTAGGGACAGACAAAGAAAAAAGATGAAAGCTTAATGATGTTCTTATTTTCTAGGATTACTTAATTCTTGTGAATAATAAATAAGCCTTGGAGTTACTGAGATAAAAAAGAAAAAGTCCAAAGTTTAAAAGAATCAATTGAGGCAGCTAAGAATTATAAAAATTAGCTTCAGTGCTGCTTGAATAAGCATAAACAAGAGATTGTTAAATTGCAAAAAAAAATATTAAAATGCATTATACTTAAAGTTAATATTCTCACATAAATATAACCCCTATGTCTAGACTTGGCAAGCACAAACGCTGTGCCCAGAAAGCAGCATCAGACTTGCTATGTGAAAAAACAGGAAAAAAAAAAGTACTTGCTGTCTTTGCCTCAATGTGTTCTGTATTTCAGTTTCTTTCTCTTTCTTTTTTTTTTTTATTTTAAAGCTTTATTATAGAAAAATGGGGGGAAAGAAAAGAGATATAAAAGTAAAGAGGGAAAGAAGAGACCAAGAAGTTAGAGCTGGCCATGGCCAAGTAGAAAGAGAATGGAGGGAGAGGCAAAGCGGGGGAGCCAGAGACAAGGAAAGAGAACAAGAGAGAAGGGCAAGAGAGCTTCAGTTCAAAGAGTCAAAGAGTTAAGGCCTTAACATGCTGATTCATGGAATCATCAAAAGGGAACCTGGGGCAAATGATTAAATTATTAGTCACTTCCTAAGGAAGTAGCTTGCACAATTGTAAACAAAAGACTGGCCTTGAGTTTGCAAGAGAGAGCTGCTTGAGCAGATTACAGAGCTGTCAGTTGGCATTCACCACTGACTCTGAGTCACTCTTTTATTTTTTTATTTTCTTACTATTTTTCCTCCAATTTTATTACTTAGATGTTCTGTTTAGTAATTTTTACTAGGTAAAATGGGACTATAAATTCTATGGGAAAATACAACTGACGATAGAGCTAAATTTTAAAATAGATACATAAATATGTGACATACCACTTATTTTCAAACTGAGGACATTATGTAAAGGCATTTTTATGTGGGTGAATCCAACTAGCTGTAAGCAGTATGTAGGGTGGAGTGGGGTAGGAACAAATGTCTGAGCAGAGACAGCTCCCAGAACATGGTTCCCCCCCCCTTAGGTTCCAACTCCCACAGATGCCTGGAGTAGTGTTTTTCATTCACGATTCTCATGAAAATAAGTAATTAGGTAATTGCAATGCTATAGGGACAAGGTGGTCCTACATGACATAACTGCTTTTGCTGCTATTGTTATTGTTGTTGTTGGTGGTGGTGGTGGGAGTAGGAGTAGGAGTAGGAGTAGTAGTAGTAGTATTTAAGCTCTTTTCACAGTCCAGTAATTATGCCCCTCCTGGTCCACCCTCCAACTGTTCCTCATTCCATTCCTCCTCCATGTCTGTTTCAAAGAGGATGATCCCCCACTCTACCCTACCAGACCTCCCCACTCCCTGAATCTTCAAGTCTTTGGAGGGCTAGGTACTTCCTGTCCCACTGAGGCCAGACTAGGCAGGCCTCCACTATATATGCATCTGGGGCCTCACACCAGCCAATGTGTACTGCCTGGTTGGCGGCCAAGTATTTAAGAACTCCCAGAGGAACCGAGTCAGTTCAGACTGCTGATCTTCCTATGGGTTCACCCTCCACCCCAGCTTCACTCCAGATCCCCCATCCCAATTCAACCACAGGGGTCTCCAGCCTCCTCTCATTGGTTGGGTGCAAGTATCTACATCTGACTCTTTCACTTGCCTGTTGGGCTTCTTGGAGGGCAGCCATGCCAGGCTCCCTTCTGCATGCACACAACAGCATCAGCAACAATGTGGAAAGACAATTTCTTTTTGAGGAGACTTGAAAAGTTCTTGTCATACAGATCTTTGACTTGTTTGGTTAGAGTTACCCCAAGATATTTTATATTACTTGTAACTATTGTGAAGGGTTTTGTTTCCCTAATTTCTTTCTGGGCCTGTTTATCATTTGTATAAAGGAAAGCTACTGATTTGTTCATGTTAATTTTATATCCAGTCACTTTACTGATGTTTATCAGCTGTAGAAGTTCTCTGGTAGAATTTTTGAGTTGCTTATGTATAATATTATATTATCTGCAAACAGTGATATCTTGACTTTTTTTTTTTTTTTTTGGCCAGTTTGTATTTCCTTGATCATCTTTTGTTATCTTGTTGCTCTAGCTACAACTTCGAGTACTATATTGAATAGATGTAACATGTGTGGGCCTCCTGATCTTGTGCCTAATTTTAGTGGGATTGATTCAAGTATCTCTACATTTAATTTAATATTGGCTCTTGGTTTACAGCATATTATTTTTATTGTGTATGGGTCTTGAATTCCTGATCTCACCAATGCTTTTTACATGAAGGGGTGTTGTATTTTGTCAAATGCTTTTTCAGCATCTAATGAGATGATCATGTGATATTTTTTTCCTTTAAGTTTGTTTATATAGTGGATTAGGTTAATAGATTTTCATACATTTTACCAACCTTGCATCTCTGGAATGCGCCTACTTGATCATAGTGAACAATGGTATTTATGAGTTCTTGGATTTACTTTGGGAGAATTTTATTGAGTATTTTTGCATTGGTATTCATAACTGAGATTGATCTGAAATTCTCTTTTTTTGTTTGGTCCTTGTATTGTTTAGGTATCAGAGTAATTGTGCCTTCATAGACTGAATTTGGCAGAGCTCCTTCTCTTTATATTTTATAGAATAGTTTGAGGAATATTGGTATTAGCTCTTCTTTGAAGGTCTGGTAGAATTCTCCACTAAAGCCATCTGGCCTTGAGCTTTATTTGGTTGGGAAGTTTTTATTGTCTTCTTTAATTTCTTAGGAGATGTGAGCCTGTTTAGATAGTTTATGTGCTCTTGATTTAACTTTGGTATGTGTTATCTGTCTAGAAAATCACCAATTTCATCTAGATTTTCCAGTTTTGCCGTGTATAGGCTTTTGTAGCAGAATCTGAATTTTTTTTTTAATTTCCTCAGTTTCAATTATTATGTCTCTCTTCTCATTTCTGATTTTGTTGATTTGGACATTGTCTCTGGGCCCTTTAGTCAATTTGGCTAGGGGTTTATCTTGTTGATTTTCTCAAAGAACCAGCTTTTGTTTTTGTTGATTATTTGTATCATTCTCTTTATTTCTATTCGGTTGATTTCAGCCCTGAATTTGACTACTTCCTGCTGTCTGCTCTTCTTTGGTTCTTTGCTTCTTTTCATTGTTGGGTTTTCAGGCATGCTGTTAAGTTGCTAGTGTATGCTATCTCCATTTCTATATGAGGGCACTTAGTGCTATGAATTTTTCTTTTAGCATTGCTTTCATTGAGTCCCATAAGTTTGGGTATGCTATGTCACCATTTTCACTGAATTCCAGCTTATGTCTTTTTACTGAGAAATTGAGTCTCTTGATATTGAAAGATATTAAAGACAGATGATTTTAGTTCCTGTAATGTTAGTTGTTGAAGGTGGCATTAAGTGCATGTATTACTCTCCTTTTTGCTTTGTTGTGAGATGATCAATATCTTGTTTTTTCTTTGGTAGCCTCCTTTTATTGGAGTATTCCTTCCAGAATTCTCTGTAGGGCTGGATTGATAGATACATATTGTTTTAATTTGGTTTTCTCCTAGAATATTTGTTTCTCCATCTATGCTCATTGAGAGTTTTGCTGAGTGTAGAAGCCTGGACTGGTATGTGTGTTCTTTTAGGATTTCCACAGCCTCTTTCCAGACTCTTCTGGCTTTTAGGATCTCTGTTGGGAAGTCTGGTGTAATTCTGATAGGTCTGCCTATGTTACTTTTCCCTTATATCTCTTAATAATATCCTTTCTTTCTTCTATGCATTTAGTGTTTTGATTATTATGTGACGAGTGGATTTTTTTTTCTGGTCCAATCTATTTGGTGTCCTATAGGTTTCTTTTACATTTATGGCCATCTCTTTCTTTAGGTTGGGGAAGTTTTTCTTCTATGATTTTGTTGAAGACATTTGCAGGTAATTTCCGCTGGGAAGCTTCTCTCTCCTCTATTCCTATTACTCTTAGATTTATTGTTTTTCATTGTTTCCTGAATTTCCCAAAACTCCTGTTTTGGGCTAGGAGTTTTATATGTTTTCAATTTTCTTTGGCTGTTGTGTCTATATTTTCTAAGGTATATTTTACATCTAAGATTCTATCTTCTATCTCTTATATTCTGTTGGTGCTGCTGTAATTTTTCCTCTGTAATTTTTTACCTCTTTCCTAGGTTTTACATTTCAAGGGTTCCTTCTATTTGTGTTTTCTTTATTGTTTCTATTTCTACTTTGTTCAACTCCTTCACCTATTAGATTATGTTTTCTTATATTTTCTCTTTAAGGACTTCTACCTGTTTACCTGTGTTTTCCTGTATTTCTTTCATAGAGTAATTCATATTCTCCTCAAATACTCTATTATATTCATGAGACAGGATTTTAGGTCAGCTTCCTAATTTTCAGGTGTGTTGGAATAGCCAGGGCTTGCTGTAGTAGGAAAGTTTAGTTCTGATGATGCCAAAGTATATTGGTTTCTGTTGCTTATGGTCTTGTGCTTGCCTCTTGCCAACTGGTTATGTGTGATGTTAGCTGGTCTGGATGTCTCTGTCTGGAGCCTGCCTCCAGTGTCTCTGCATTGCTGCAGGTCTCCTGGGAGGCCTGTTTCCCTGGTTGCAGTGGCTCTCCTGGGAGGCCTTCAGACTGTGTGGTATTCAGAGGAACAGACAAGCTGATAGTCTCTTGTCCTGTGTGCAGCAGATCCCCTGGGAGGCCTTCAGACTGTTGAGTCTGTAGAGGAGCGAGCAATCAAGTAGCTACCCTGTGTGTAGCTGTTCTCCTGAGAGGCCTTTAGGTCTGTGGCCATGTGTGCAGCAGAACTTCTAGGAGGTCTTCAGATTGTAGCGTTAGTTGCCTTGTGTGCAGCAAATCTCCTGAGAGGCATTCAGAATATAGTGTCTTAAGAGGAGCAGACAAGCTGGTAATCTGCTGAGGCAGAAGTCACAGGCCTGAGGAGCCCAAGTCACTCTTTCAAGAATCTCATTCAGCCCTTTCTCAGGACCCTCTCTTAGGGTCCTCAGCATTCCCTGGTAAATTTGTTGCAGTGACTTACATATACTTTCATATCATCTGGGTTTAGCAATACTTTTATTTCTTCTTTTCCAGTCTTTAGCCTCTGGTTCTCCTTTAGCTGTTTTATTGCTCTGGTTGGAACTTCAAGTACTATATTGAATAGATGTGCAGAGAGTGGACAGCCTTACCTTGTTCCTGATTTTAGTAAAGTTTCTTTGAGTTTCTTTCCATTTAATTTAATGTTGGTTGTCAGGTTGTTGTATATTGATTTTATTTTGGTGAGGAGTGTGTTTTATATCCCTCCTCTCCTCAAGACTTTTTATCATGAAGTGATGTTGTATTTTTCTCAAAGACTTTCTGAGCATCTAATGCATGGAATGTGTTTATTTCTTCTGATTGGTTTATATAGTGGATTACATTATTGAATTTTGTCTGTTGAACTAGGCCTGCATCTTGATCATGGAGAATGATGTTCTTTTTTTTTTATTCGATATAATTTATTTACATTTCAAATTATTTCCCCTTTTCTAGCCCCCCACTCCCCGAAAGTCCCATAAGCCCCCTTCTCTTCCCCTGTCCTCCCACCCACCCCTTCCCACTTCCGCGTTCTGGTTTTGCCGAATACTGCTTCACTGAGTCTTTCCAGAACCAGGGGCCACTCCTCCTTTCTTCTTGTATCTCATTTGATGTGTGGATTATGTTTTGGGTATTCCAGTTTTCTAGGTTAATATCCACTTATTAGTGAGTGCATACCATGATTCACCTTTTGAGTCTGGGTTACCTCACTTAGTATGATGTTCTCTAGCTCCATCCATTTGCCTAAGAATTTCATGAATGCATTGTTTCTAATGGCTGAATAGTACTCCATTGTATAGATATACCACATTCTTTGCATCCACTCTTCTGTTGAGGGATACCTGGGTTCTTTCCAGCATCTGGCAATTATAAATAGGGCTGCTATGAACATAGTAGAGCATGTATCCTTATTACATGGTGGGGAATCCTCTGGGTATATGCCCAGGAGTGGTATAGCAGGATCTTCTGGAAGTGAGGTGCCCAGTTTTCGGAGGAACCGCCAGACTGATTTCCAGAGTGGTTGTACCAAATTGCAACCCCACCAGCAGTGGAGGAGTGTTCCTCTTTCTCCACACCCTCTCCAACACCTGCTGTCTCCTGAATTTTTAATCTTAGCCATTCTGACTGGTGTAAGATGAAATCTCAGGGTTGTTTTGATTTGCATTTCCCTAATGACTAATGAAGTTGAGCATTTTTTTAAGATGCTTCTCCGCCATCCAAAGTTCTTCAGGTGAGAATTCTTTGTTTAACTCTGTACCCCATTTTTTAATAGGGTTGTTCGGATTTCTGGAGTCTAACTTCTTGAGTTCTTTATATATATTGGATATTAGCCCTCTATCTGATGTAGGATTGGTGAAGATCTTTTCCCAATTTGTTGGTTGCCGATTTGTCCTCTTGATGGTGTCCTTTGCCGTACTGAAACTTTGTAATTTTATGAGGTCCCATTTGTCAATTCTTGCTCTTAGAGCATACGCTATTGGTGTTCTGTTCAGAAACTTTCTCCCTGTACCGATGTCCTCAAGGGTCTTCCCCAGTTTCTTTTCTATTAGCTTCAGAGTGTCTGACTTTATGTGGAGGTCCTTGATCCATTTGGATTTGAGCTTAGTACAAGGAGACAAGGATGGATCAATTCTCATTCTTCTGCATGCTGACCTCCAGTTGCACCAGCACCATTTGTTGAAAAGGCTATCTTTTTTCCATTGGATGTTTTCAGCCTCTTTGTCGAGGATCAAGTGGCCATAGGTGTGTGGGTTCATTTCTGGATCTTCAATCCTGTTCCATTGATCCTCCTGCCTGTCACTGTACCAATACCATGCAGTTTTTAACACTATTGCTCTGTAGTATTGCTTGAGGTCAGGGATACTGATTCCCCCAGATTTTCTTTTGTTGCTGAGAATAGTTTTAGCTATCCTGGGTTTTTTGTTGTTCCAGATGAATTTGATAATTGCTCTTTCTAACTCTGTGAAGAATTGAGTTGGGATTTTGATGGGTATTGCATTGAATCTGTATATTGCTTTTGGCAATATGGCCATTTTAACTATATTGATTCTACCAATCCATGAGCATGGGAGGTTTTCCCATTTTTTGAGGTCTTCTTCCATTTCCTTCTTCAGAGTCTTGAAGTTCTTGTCATAAAGATCTTTCACATGTTTGGTAAGAGTCACCCCAAGATACTTTATACTGTTTGTGGCTATTGTGAAGGGGGTAATTTCCCTAATTTCTTTCTCAGCCTGCTTATCCTTTGAGTATAGGAAGGCCACTTATTTGCTTGAGTCGATTTTATAACCTGCCACTTTGCTGAAGTTGTTTATCAGCTGTAGGAGCTCTCTAGTGGAGTTCTTTGGGTCACTTAGGCAGACTATCAAGTCATCTGCAAATAATGATAGTTTGACTTCTTCCTTTCCAATTTGTATCCCTTTGACCTCCTTATGTTGTCGAATTGCCCGAGCTAGTACCTCAAGTACAATATTGAAAAGATAAGGAGAAAGGGGGCAGCCTTGTCTGGACCCTGATTTCAGTGGGATTGCTTCAAGTTTCTCTCCATTTAGTTTGATGCTGGCTACCGGTTTGCTGTATATTGCTTTTACTATGTTTAGGTATAGGCCTTGAATTCCTGTTCTCTCCAAGACTTTAAGCATGAAAGGATGCTGAATTTTGTCAAATGCTTTTTCAGCATCCAATGAAGTGACCATGTGGTTTTGTTCTTTGAGTTTGTTTATGTAGTGGATTGCATTGATGGATTTCTGTATATTGAACCAACCCTGCATTCCCCGGGATAAAGCCTACTTGATCATGGTGGATGATCGTTTTGATGTGTTCTTGGATTCGGTTGGCAAGAATTTTATTGAGTATTTTTGCATCGATGTTCATAAGGGAAATTGGTCTGAAGTTCTCTTTCTTTGTTGGATCTTTGTGTGGCTTTGGTATCAGTGTAATTGTGGCTTCGTAGAAGGAATTGGGTAGTGCTCCTTCTGTTTCTATTTTGTGGAATAGTTTGAAGAGTATTGGTGTTAACTCTTCTTTGAAGGTCTGATAGAATTCTGCACTGAAACCATCTGGTCCTGTGCTTTTTTTGGTTGGAAGACTTTCTATGACTCCTTATATTTCTTTAGACATTATGGGACTGTTTAGATGGTCTAGTTGGTCTTGATTTAATTTTGGTATTTGGTATCTGTCAAGGAAATTGTCCATTTCCTCCAGATTCTCCAGTTGTGTTGAGTACAGTCTCTTATAGTAGGATCTGATGATTTTTTGGATTTCCTCAGTTTCCGTTGTTATATCTCCCTTTTCATTTCTAAGTTTGTTAATTTGGATACTTTCTCTGTGCCCTTTGGTCAGTCTGGCCAAGGGTTTATCTATCTTGTTGATTTTCTCAAAGAACCAGCTCCTGGTTTTGTTGATTTTTTGTATGGTTCTCTTTGTTTCTACTTGATTGATTTCGGCCCTGAGTTTGATGATTTCCTGCCTTCTACTCCTCCTGGGTGAAATAGCTTCTTTTTCTTCCAGGGCTTTCAGGTGTGTCATTAAGCTGGTAATGTATGCTCTCTCCATTTTCTTTTTGGAGGCACTCAGGGCTATGAGTTTTCCTCTTAGCACTGCTTTCATTGTGTCCCATAGATTTGGGTATGTTGTGTTTTCATTTTCATTGTGTTCTAAAAAGTCTTTAATTTCTTTCTTTATTTCTTCCTTGACCAAGGTATCATTGAGTAGAGTATTGTTCAGTTTCCACGTGTATGTGGGTTTTCTTTTGTTTCTGTTGCTATTGAAGACCACTTTTACTCCATAGTGATCAGATAGGAGGCATGGGATTAGTTCGATCTTCTTATATTTGTTGAGGTCTGTCTTGTGACCAATTATATGGTCGATTTTGGAGAAGGTACCATGAGGTGCTGAGAAAAAGGTATATTCTTTTGTTTTAGGATAGAATGTTCTATATATATCTGTTAAATCTAATTGGTCCAAAGCTTCAATTAGTTTCATGGTGTCCCTGTTTAGTTTCTGTTTTCCTGATCGGTCCATTGAGGAAAGTGCAGTGTTGAAGTCACCCACAATTATTGTGTTAGGTGCAATGTGTGCTTTGAGTTTTAATAAAGTTTCTTTTACGAAAGAGGGTGCCCTTTCATTTGGAGCATAGATGTTCAGGATTGAGAATTCTTCTTGTTGTATTTTTCCTTTGACCAGCAAGAAGTGTCCCTCAGAGTTTCTTTTGATGACTTTGGGTTGAAAGTCAATTTTATCTGATATTAAAATGGCTACTCCAGCTTGTTTCCTGAGACCGTTTGCTTGTAAAATTGTCTTCCAGCCTTTTACTCTAAGGTAGTGTTTGTCTTTGACCCTGAGGTGTGTTTCCTGTAAGCAGCAAAATGTAGGGTCGTGTTTACGTATCCAGTCAGTTAGTCTGTGTCTTTTTATTGAGGCATTAAGTCCATTGATGTTAAGAGATATTAAGGAATAGTGATTGTTACTTCCTATCATTTTTGACGTTATTTTTTAAATTTGATTGCTTAACTTCTTTTGGGTTTGATGAAAGGTTATTATCTTGCTTTTTCCAGGGTGAAGTTTCCCTCCTTGTATTCGTGTTTTCCTCCTATTATCCTTTGTAGGGCTGGGTTTGTGGATAGATATTGGGTAAACTTGGTTTTGTCATGAAATATCTTAGTTTCTCCATCTACGGTGATTGAGAGTTTTTCTGGATATAGTAGTTTTGGTTGGCATTTGTGTTCTCCTAGAGTCTGCATGAGATCTGCCCAGGACCTTCTAGCCTTCATAGTCTCAGGTGAAAAATTTGCTGTGATTCTGATAGGTCTTCCTTTATATGTTACTTGGCCTTTTTCTCTTACTGCCTTTAATATTCTTTCTTTGTTTAGAACATTTGGTGTTTTGATTATTATGTGACGGGAAGTATAAGAATGATGTTCTTGAAGTGTTCTTTGATTGAGTTTTAAAGTATTTTTTGAGTATTTGTGTATTTATGTTTATAGTGGAAGTTTGTTTCTAATTTTCTTTGTTAGATGTTTGTGTGGCTTGAATATTAGTATGACTGTGACTTTTTAAATTAATTTGAAATTTTTATGTTTTGATTTTGTGGAATAATTTGAGGAGCTCTTCTCTGAAAGTCTGGTAGAATCCTGTGTTAAAATGTCTGCCCCTGGGCTCTTTTGAATTTGGGGCCTTTTAACAAATACTTCTATTTCCTTGGGGGTTATAAGTCTATTTAAATTGTTTATCTGATCTTGATTTAAGTAGGTTGTATCTATTAAGAAAATTATATATATATATATATATATATATATTAGATTCTTCAATTCTGTGGAGTACAGAAATTTAAAAGATTATCTAATGATTCTTAGAATTTCCTCAGTGCTCATTACATCACTGTTTTATTTTTGAAATTATAATTATATTTATCCCTTCTCTTTTATCATTCCAACTTATTCCATCTACCCCTCTAATCTCTCCTTCCTTCAGATGCATTGCCTTTTATTTCACTGTTATTAAAACTGGCCTAATATTTGTTTCATTCTGTATTGTTGTTATTCTGCCATTTCCCTTTATACTAAAGAGGTTGAAATTCTGTAAGAAAAGTCTCTTATCTTATTCTTACTGCCTTCACCAGGATGTTATGAAGATAGCTTGTTCCAACAACAGAATCAATGTGATCTATGGTTTTTTCATGGCTACTTTATCTCTGTTATACTTAGTGTTCATTTCTGTGTCTTACATCCTGGTCCTTAAAATTGTCCTGGGCATTACTTCCCATAAGGTTCACCCCAAGCTCTTTAACACTTGAATCTCTCACATCTGTGCTGTGCTTATCTTCTATGTGCCCATCATCACCTTGGCAGTCCTCACCGTTTTGCTAAAAACATTTCTCCAGTTATCAGAGTCATAATAGCTAATATCTTCCTTCTGGTTCCACCTCTAATGAATCCCACTGTATATTCTGTGAAGAGTGAGCAGATCAAAAATCTGATCCAGACTAACTTATGTGAGAAGCATCACTGGTGGGAAATTCCAGCTTCCATGAAAGCCTAGGTTACATCACTATATCTGAATACATGGAGACATTGAAAGGTCACTATAAAAAATGCTCCTTTATCACAAAGGTTAACTGCATATATCTAATAAACCAACCTGCTTAATTTATAAAAAGAGACAATCACTCTATGTTAAATGTCTTTAGGATTGGTATAGAGATTATAATCAGGTTAGAACTAGGTAAATTTCTCTCCTTTCTCACTCTCATTTTTTTGTGCAACTAGTAATAAAATCTTATCAAATGTCAAATACAATAAAGACTTTTTCAATGAATTATATACAACTAAAAAATTAAAATATATTTGCAAATAAAAGTAAAGGCCATTGTGACTCTAACTCAGCAGGGACTGATTTGTACTATAGAAAGTTATTACATGCACTTATTCATAGTCACCACCATTTTTATCAACTATTGTGAGGATATCAGCCATCAGATAAAATATTAAAGATTAAGGCCCATATGTGTAAAACAAATATGTTAAATGCAGAAAAAATCCACTTAACGGACTTCTCTCTTGTCTCATCCCATACCTGTCCCTGCTGCCAATTTTTTCTCCTCCTCCTCTCTCCCTCCCAAGCCCCTCCGTTCCTCTACCTCCTGTGATTTTTTTTGTTCCCTCTTCTAAATAGGATTGAAGCACCCATACTTCGGTCTTCCTTCTTGATAAGCTTCATATGGTCTATGAGTTGTATCATGAGTATTTTGAGTTTTGGGGCTAATATCCACTTATCAGTGAGTACATACCATGTTCTTGTGTGTCTGTTACCTCTCACAAAATGATATTTTCTAGTTCCATCTATTTAACTATAAAATTCATGAAGTGATCTTTTTAATACTGTTTAAACTCCATTGTGTAAATATACCACATTTTCTGTATCCATTCTTCCTTTGAGGGACATCTGTTTTGTTTTGTTTTGGTTTTTTTTCAGATTCTGACTATTATAAATATGGCTGCTATAAACATAGTGGATCACATGTCCTTGTTATATGCTGGAGCATCTTTTGGGTATATGCCCAGCAGTGGTATAGCTGGATCTTCTGGTAGAATTATTTGGATAGGAGAGAAGTAGAGAGGGTAAGGAGAATGAATAAAAATATGTAGCAGTGGGGAGTATGGGGAGGGGGTACTAGCAAGTCTCAGATGCCAGGGAGGTAGTGAGAGGTTTCCAGCATCCAGTGGGAATGATATTAGCTAAAATACCCAACAGAGGGGAGATAGAACCTGTAGAGACCATATCCAGTAAATAGGCATGGCCCCCAAACTTTTTAACCCAGAATTGGTCTTCTCTAAAGGAAATTCAGGGGCAAAAAGTGGAGCAGAGACTAAAGAGAAGGCCACCCAGAGACCAGCCCACCTTGGGATCCAACCCATCTGCAGACCAAACCCTGACACTCTTGCTGATGCCAAGAAGTGCTTGTTGACAGAAGCCTGGTATAGCTGTCCTCTAATATACTCTGCCAGCACATGACTAATACAGATACAGATACTCATAGACAACCATCGGACTGAGCCCAGAGACCCCAATGTAAGAGTTAGGGGAAGGAATGAAGGACCTGAAGGGGATTGAAACTCCATAGGAAGAACAACAATGTCAAGTATCCATATTCCCCAGAGCTACCAGGGACTAAATCACCAGTCAAGAGCACCCTCTTAGACATACAGGGGAGGGGAGATGGGATGGGGGATTTGTGGAGGGAAGACCAGGAAGGGGACATCACTTAAATGGTAAGTAAATAAAATAATCAATTAAAAATACTTAAAACAAAACAAATGAAACAGTTAAAGGACCTTACTTTAACCTTAGTTAAAGAACAAAACTAATGACAAGTATATTTCTGATGCAGGATACATATGCCAATAAATAATTGCTAATTAATAAATATGAAAATAAGGGTACTTTTTAAGAAAAAAATGTTTGAAGACTATTGCAATTTTCAGTTGCAATGAGGTATGCTCTGATAAGTGCTGTTTCTATAATTAAGATATCATAGGTACTCAAAAGTTTGAAAAATAGGAAAATAATCATTATAAGAACTCTACTGTCCTTTAAAATCTAAAGTGAATATTCTCATTTTTGGCTGATTTGGCATCAAAATTTTCATAACTTTTAAAACAATGTCCAAATATTTATATGCCTGCTGCCGATATTTACTACCAATTACATCAGCATCATTGCCTACATTTTTGCCCTGAAGTAAATCAAGAGATACTTTCCAAAAATGGCAATTGATTAAAGGCTAGTCAGTCTAGAACTAGCTAGCAACCTGTAATGAATGAACAAATTTTTAACACATATACTCATTGGCTTTGTGAATTTCTAATGCATGCAAATATTTTAGGAATTTTAGTACACATTCTCCTTTTTTCTCACAATGTATCAGCTTTTCATATATCACACCTCTCTGTATATTCAGTTAAATAGACTAAAGTTGTAAGGACCTATTTAATAAACTTCCTACAGACAGAAAGTCAAGAGCTAAGATACAAGCATTATTTGTGATATGTTGAAGTAGATTGGATGCAAACATTATTTGTGATATGCTGGAGTACACCTATGTTGACTATGTTATAGTTGTCAGATTCAAAATTACACATCCACCTACAAAACTATCCAGTCAATAGTGTTGAGGCTAGCAAACTAGAGTTTAAATATAGTGACCACATAAATAATTACCCAGATGACCTTAATCTAGGCTACAAAGAACCTAAGGGCAACCTGCCATCAGATTTCCTTGAAAGGAAAGCAACAGAGAATTCTAAGAAAGGAAATAATTCCATTTAAGAAATGAAAAGATGATAATGCATGTTACCAAGAGATAACAATGTATCTGTTTCATTTCAGAGAATGGTAAGATTTGTTGTTATTTTCCATATCTTTCATTTTGAAATTCTGCAGGACATTGATCTTGTGAAGACTGAAAGGAAGACACTGCAGAGGGTGAAATGGTATACAATGTAAAGTAACAAAAAGTGAACTTTATTTCTTAGATATAGTGGATGTGCAAATTAGGTAGGGACAATTTTCCAGTTTCACCAGTAATACTCCGATTATTGATGGCAGTCTTACTAAGATTTTGTTTTAGACATGGTTGAAGCAAACACACATTTTGTTGTTGTTTTTCTTCTCTAACAAAACACACCATTTTTAAACAAATAAAATATTCTTATAGATTCCTTCTACCTATCAGAATCATAGAATAGAATACTTAAGCAATAAGTCCTATAGTGTGCTTATCTGTTTTATCAGCATAAATATTACCCTCAATCTTGCTAAAATACAGTCTTATGACCCCTTTAAAATAACAATCTAAAATGTTTATCTTAATCATCCTTAAGAGGATTTCTTTGTGCACTAAACTAAAGTGTACTACATTAAAGAATGCCATTATTGAGGAGGGTGTCAGAACCTGAAGATGTTTGTGTGTCAGTGAAGATAGGAAGGCATAAAAGAATTATAGGCAAAACATGAAAAATCATTGTAAAATGGTATCATTTCTACTTTCCCTATCTTTAGTCAAATTATGAAGTTAATATGACTAATAAATAACATATGCTTTACAATGAAAAGCCAGACTGGTTTCTAGTCCTTGTTTTACTCATATTTGATTGACATGGTAACTCACGTGTGGTCATTTCTGTTGGAATATGCAAGCCCTTGGAAAATTAATCATACCTTTTTTTAGACTTAATTTTCTTATTTATAGATAAGACAAAGCAATTGCACAAGAACATAAGTAAGAAATCTGATAGTCGTTTGTCAGTATGTTATAATTTGACTTAAAATACTACTAATAGTTTGTGATCTTTGTCTTGTACACACAAATGAAACAGTAGTGGAAACTACCTTATAAAAAATGATGCAGTTTTGAAGACAAGGATGAACATCAGTTTCCAAAGTCTTTCCATATAAGATTATTTTATTTATAACTAATAGAGTGTTAAGAAGAAAGTCACATTGCTCAGAAAAGAAGTACCAGAAGAAAGATAAATTTATAAAGGGGTATAGATCACAATGAAAATAAAACAAAAAGCCCATAGAAGAAGTGAGTTGGAAAATTATTGTCACATTCTGAAGAAGCAGTAAGAGAGCTGTAATCTAGTTTGTCAAAAGGGAGGTAATTTTATTGTTGCTTGGGGACTGCAGAACAATCTAGAGAGAAACACAGATCTCATATTTGTTTTCATTTGTTTTGTTTTGTTTTTTTTTATCCAGTGGATGAAGTTTGACCTAAATAGCAACATATTTAATTATGAACTTCATTTTATATTAACAATATACATAATTAAGTAAAGAAATATGGGACTACAAGTAGGCTCTACCCACTCTACTGGCTATTAACAGTACAGTCATATTGCTCTGCTGTTATTCTAGTACTCAGAGAGGACAGATATTAATCAGGATGTCACAAAGCTGGCCTGTCCTGACAATAGAATCAGTGCTGCCCATGGGCTGTGTGCTGCACTTTTTACTATGTTGGATTTGGTATTTATTATCTTTCTCTACATAATGATCTTAAAGACAGTTCCAAAAACAATATACAGTATCTTGGTGTGACTCTAACCAAACAAGTGAAAGATCTATACGACAAGAACTTCAGGTCTCTAAAGAAGGAAATCGAAGAAGACCTCAGAAAATGGAAAAATCTTCCATGCTCGTGGATTGGCAGGATTAATATAGTTAAAAGGGCCATCTTGCCAAAAGCAATCTACAGATTCAATGCAATCCCCATCAAAATCCCAACTCAGTTCTTCACAGAGTTAGAAAAAGCAATTCTCAAATTCATCTGGAATAACAAAAAACCCAGGATAGCTAAAACTATTCTCAACAGTAAAAGAACTTCTGGGGGAATCAGTACCCCAGATCTCAAGCAATACTACAGAGCAATAGTGATAAAAACTGCATAGTATTGGCACAGTGACAGGCAAGTGGACCAATGGAATAGAATTGAAGACCCAGAAATGAATCCACACACCTATGGTCACCTGATCTTCGACAAAGGAGCGGAAAACATCCAGTGGAAAAAAGATAGCCTTTTCAACAAATGGTGCTGGTTCAACTGGAGGTCAGCATGCAGAAGGATGCTAATTGATCCATTCTTATCTCCTTGTACTAAACTCAACTCCAAATGGATCAAGGACCTCCACATAAAACCAGACACACTGAAACTAATAGAAAAGAAACTGGGGAAGACCCTTGAGGACATGGTCACAGGGGAAAAGTTCCTGAAAAGAACACCAATAGCTTATGCTTTAAGATCAAGAATTGACAAATGGGATCTCTTAAAATTATAAAGTTTCTGTAAGGCAAAGGACACTGTCAAAAGGACAAATTGGAAGCCCCAGAGAGCAGATCAAGGCTCTCAACACCTGCCTTCCTCGCATTTGTGTTCTGCTTGACTTCTATGTGCTTGACTTCTGAATGCAGCAGTGCTCCTCTGCTTTGCCAGGAGGAGGTGTCGCCTCTGACCCACACCCTCATGGCTGATGTTTTCCTCCTGGTACCACCCTTGATGTGATGAATCCCATGGTATATTGTGTGAAAAACCATCAAATCAGAGAAAAGGTTTTCAGGAAACTTTGTTTAAAAAGAAGCTGATCCAAGGAAGAAGAAAGCAAATAAAGGTGCATTAGTTAAGTAGACAGAATGTTTAGCGGGGACGAAGCAAGATACACAAAACTGTGCTCAGTAAGAGTGAGCTGAATACCCCTAGTGCCTCAGTCAGATGATGCTCAGGATCCTGGGATCATTTTTTACCTCATTCAGAGACCAGAAGATAGATGAGTCATGGTGTTCAGCATGGTGGGTATCCTTAGTGCCTGTTAGACAACACACAAAACAAATGTCTCATGATGTTCAGGACACTGAGTGTCCTTAGCACCAGACTGCTTTCGAGATTCCCAGGTTGTACAACTGACAGCTGAACCATAAAAGAATATTGGAAGACACTGCTCCCTCCTGTTAAAAATATTTACCAATAAATAATGTAAAAATACCTATATATGCACCTATTCTAAAATCATTCTTCTACATTCTTTACTTTGTGAGAAAATAAAAGCCACTACCCAAGAGAAGGACTAGGGGTTCTTACTCATTTTCTTAATGTTGCTGGTGCTGCTGGGTGGCTCTGGTTTGTTCCAGGATACTCTGCCTATATACACACATGTGTTTTTATTCTCTTATTTTTTGAGAATATAAGTTCATTTTTTATATTCTTTAATCTTTTTTTCTTTGCCCAATGGCTAGCTTGCCACAGTTAAAGCAACTTTATTTTTTTATTAGATATGTTCTTTATTTACTTTTCAAATGTTATCCCCTTTCCTGGTTTTCCTTCCAAAGAAAACACCATATCCTATCCCCCTCCCCCTGCTCACCAACCTACCCACTCTTGCTTCTCTGTCCTGGCATTCTTTAATCTCTTTTTTTTTCTACACTCCAGTCTTCTGTCTGCCCTCCAGCTGTCCCACATCCCATACTTCCTCTCAGCTCCAGGTCTCCAAGAGGATGTCTCCACCCCCTCTCCATCCCACCAGACTTCTAAACTCCCTGGGGTCCCAAATCTCTTGAGGATTAGGTACATCTTCTCTCACTGGTCAAGACCTGGCAGTCCTCTGCTGTATGTGTGTTGGGGACATATCAGCTGGTATATGCTACCTGGTTAGTGGCTCAGTGTCAGAGCAATCTTTGGGTTCCAGGTTTGTTGAGACTACTGGTCTTCTTATAGGGTCATCCTCCTCCTCAGCTTATTCCGGCTTTTCCCTAATTCAACCACAGGGGTCACCAGCTCCTGTCAATTGGTCAGGCATAACTATCTGCATCTGACTCTTTCAGCTGCCTGTTGGGCCTTTCCATGCATGGAGCCTAGCATATAAAGTCATCTCTTCTGCCTTCTCTTTCCTTCTTCCCAACTCTCCCTTGTATCTCTCTTTACTCTCTTTCAAATTCATGGCCTCCTTTTCTTTTACAGTTGTTACAAATATATGTAAATATGTACACAGACAGCAGGAAAGAAGGCTTCCACCAAGGAAGACCATACCAACTGGGTATCCAAAACCAAATGAAAACATGTACAAAATTTTAGCTATAGATTGTCCGCATATTTGGATATAAATTTTAAACTAATAGAACTATTGCGTTTAGAGTCATATGACTCACATTAACCAGAGTAATTGTAATAGTCAGTGTTTCCCTATGTAGGGCAATCAGATTTCAAAATCTCTGGCTTTCCCTCCTGACTCTAGAGCTTCCAGTGTGCACCATCATCTACATCTTCATGGTTATCCTAACAATTATACATGACTATATTACAGCTGCTCATTTTACTTGTCTCTGTTTAAAAGTTCATTTTTGCTTACATGTGAATACACTATGCTTTAGACCTTTTTCTACTTATATATTTTAATACCATTTGGTAAGCATATATCTGAAGAATATATCCCTTTTTAATTGAAAAGAAAATTAGCAAAAATCATACATCTCTCTCCTTCTTTTTCTTTCTCTCTCTTGCATATATATGTATTTTTCTCAGCCCCAAGTTTAAAATGGTCACTCTAAATCCCAGTAACTCCTGCTCTAATATTCCAAATAAGCATTTTAATGAACAGTAACTTTATTGAAAAGATGCACACTTTTACAACTTAGAAAAATGCTTTTTTGTGGCTCATTGTGTACTCTTTAATATTTTTAATTCTTTTTACAATACCTGTCTGTTTTACAATACCTGTTACATGTCTGTTTCGCACAATCACTAAAATATCCTTTCATTTTATTTTATTATTTATTTACTCTAAAGATCATATTTTTAAGTTGCATGTATATGTGTGTCTGTGTTCAGATATACATGAGTGTGGTTTCCAAGGAGGCCAGAAAGGGTCATCAGATCCTCTGAATCTGGAGTTACAGGCATTTTTCTGCCCCAGAAAGCAGCTTCTAGGAACTGAGCTTGTGTCCTCTGCAAAATCAGTACACAGTCTTAACCACTGAGTTATTCCCCCTGGTCCTCAAACTCCCACATTTGAAAGATTAATCTCAAAGGGATGGTTAAATAATATTAATGATATTTATTTTCATGAAAGTGTCTACTAGATAAAACAAAGTTATCAAAGAGCTGAGAAAGTAACTGTAAATTCTGTTCAACAGATCAAGAACAATTCAAGGGCTTGGAAAGTAACATTTAACTTAAACACAGATCCATGATCCAGGCTGCATAACAGTACACTCAAAACTTAGCAACATACACCAATAGTCATCCAGTTGCTCAAAGTTTTGTGATTTGCGCACAGTTTACCAGATATACTCATCTATGCTCTACATAAAAATAACTAGGCATGTTCTCTGGGGCTAGAAAATATACAATCAAAGCAGTTCACTCCTGTAGCTGCTACTTAGTACTGGTGCAATACCTAAATATAACAAATCCCTTCACAATAGCCACAAATAATACAAAATATCTTGGGGTAACTCTAACCAAACAAGTAAAGATCTGTATAAAAAGAACTTTATGTCTCTCAAGAAAGAAATCAAAAATGTCAGAAAATTGAGAGATCTCCCACACTCATGGCTTGGCAGAATTAACATACTAAAACTGGCCATTCTGCCAAAGGCAATCTACAGATTCAATGCAACCCCATCAAGATCTTAACACAATTCTTAAAAGACATGGAAAGAGCAATTTTCAAATTCATCTGGAAAAGCACAACACCCAGAATAGTGAAAACAATTCTAAACAGTCAAAGAACTTCTGGGGGAATCATCATACCTGCCCTCAAGCTATACTACAAAGCAATAATGTTAAAAACTGCTTAGTGTTAGTACAGAGACAGGCAAGTTGAACAATGGAATAGAATTGAAGACCCAGAAATAAAACCACACACTTACAGACATTTGGTCTTTGACAAAGAATCCAAAAATATACAATGGAAAAAAGAAAGCATCTTCAATAAATGGTGCCAGTCTAACTGGCAGTCTGTATGTAGAAAAAATGAAAATAGATCCATAATTGTCATCTTGCACAAAGCTCAAGTCTAAGTGGATCAACGACCTGAACATAAAACATGGCACAGGGGGAAATTTCCTAAGCAGGACTCCAATGGATCATGCTCTAATATCAAGAATTGATACATGGGAGCTCATAAAACTGGAAAGATTTGTAAGGCAAAGGATATAGTCAGAACAAATAGGCAACCTACAGATTGGGAAAAAAGTTTTCACTAACCCCACATCTGATAGAGGGCTAATATCCAAAATATATTAAGAGCTCATGAGGCTAAGCACCAAAACACTAAAACACCCAATCAAAAATGGGGTATAGACCTAAGCAGAGATTTAACATCAGAGGAATGATGAATAGCTGGGAGCACATAAAGAAATGTTCAAAGTCCCTAGTGATCAGCGAAATGCAAATCAAAACAACCATGAGATTACACCTTACACCAATCAGAATGGCTAAGATCAAAACCTCAGATGACAGCACATGTTGGCAAGGATGTAGAGAAAGAACAGCCCTCCATTGCTGGTGGGATAGCAAAGTGGTACAACCAATCTGGAAACCAATCTGAAAATTTCTCAGAAAATTGGAAATAGTTCTACATGAAGCTCCAGCTATACACCTAAAAGATGTTTTACCATGCACAGGAGCACATTCCACTTTGTTAACAGTGGCCTTGTTTGTGATAGCCAGAAGCTGGAAACAACTCAGATGTCCCACAACAGAAAAATAGATACAGAAAATGTGGTTAATTCACAAAATGGAATATTACTCAGATATTAAGAATGAAGATATCCTAAGTTTTTCAGGCAAATGGATAGAACTAGAAAATACCCTGAGTGAGGTAACTCAGACACATAAGGACAAACATGGTATGTACTCTCCAATACATTAGCTAAAAATAGTACAGAATATCTAGGATAAGACCTGGTGTGGTGTTGCACGCCTGTAATTCCAGCACTCTGGGAGGCAGAGGCAGGCAGATTTCTGAGTTCAAGACCAGCCTGGTCTACAGAGTAAGTTCCAGGACAGCCAGGGCTATACAGAGAAACCCTGTCTCGAAAAAACCAGATCCAAAAAACTAAATTAATTAATTAATTAATTAATTAATTAATTAATTAAAATACCTAGGATATAATCCACAGAACTCAAAAAGCTTAACAAGCTGAATGCCCAAGATAGTATGCCTCAGTCCCATTGGGAGGGAGAAGAAAGTAAGCACAGGAGTTGGGAGAGAGCGAACTGGGTGGGAAAGTGGACAGCAAGAGGAAGAGGTTTCCATGATTAGGTTTTGTGAGGTGGTAATTGGACTGAAGCCCTGAGGTCCAGCAGAAAGAGTAGAAACAGGCAACCTGGGGAGGTAGGAGGTGGGGGAATCCTCTAGAATGTACCAGAGACCTGGGAGGTGGAAGACTCTCAAGACTCAAGGAAGGGACTTTAGATGAGATGCCCTACAGTGGGGAGAAGAAACTTGCAGAGTTCATCTCCAGCAGAAAGACAGGGCAACAAGTGAGGGATGAGTTTGCCACCTCACATTCTGAAACTCTGACCATAATTGTTCCTGTCTGAAAGAACTTCCGGACAAAAATAGAGAGAAACCTGAGGAAAAGGCTTTGGGCCACCTCAAGGGGAAGCCCCAAGGACTGACACTATTACTGAGGCTATGGAGCACTCACAAAAATGGAATTATCATGATGGCTCTCCCAAAGACCCAACAAATAACTGAAAGAGTTAGAAGCAGATATTATATGCAGATATTTACAGTCAACCAATGGAGAGAAGCTGCTGACTCCTATAGTTGAATTAGGTAAAAGCTGTAAGCTAAGGAATAGAGCAACCTATAGAAGGACCAGCATTCTCAGCCTACCTGCCCCCCTGAGATCTCTCAGACATTGGGCCACCAACAAGACAGCATACAAGAGCTGATATGAGGCT